>NW_012110896.1:670084-717553 GCF_000951045.1 Mandrillus leucophaeus | reverse complement strand
TATTCTAGGATTTCTAAGTCATAGTACTTTTTGTGCCTTCTTGACTTAATCATCATTTTTCTATATATTTTTATTTTATAGAAAATAAAAGTCTTGGCCGGGCACGGTGGCTTACGCCTGTAATCCCAGCACTTTGGGAGGCTGAGGCGGGCAGATCACAAGGTCAGGAGTTTGAGACCAGCCTGGTCGATATGGTGAAACCCCATCTCTACTAAAAGTACAAAAATTAGTCGGGCATGGTGGTGGGTGCCTGTAGTCCCAGCTATTCAGGAGACTGAGGCAGGAGAATTGCATGAACCTGGGAGGCAGAGGTTGCAGTGAGCTGAGATTGCACCACTGCACTGTAGCCTGGGCAACAGAGGGAGACTCCATCTCAAGAAAAAGAAAAAGAAATACAAGTCTTACAACAGGTGATTTTAATTCTAATGATAATTTTGAAAAAAGAATATAGAGATAGATGAATGTTTATGGTGTAATTCATTACCTTTATCACTAACCCTTCACTGCTTCCATGAATCAACAAAAATCTTAGCTTGAAATCAAGGCACTTCCTAGCTACCATGTTCCCTCTTTGGAATACCTTTACCTCAGTGCTTGGCTTGTTTCTCTCAGTAGGCAACAAAGCACCGCCTCAGGAATGAGCAGCTTATTGGTCTTTTTTTCCTCTCTTCCCCAGACTATTCACACTAATCCAAGAAAAGCTTTAGTTTGCCTTTATAGTCTTACAACTTTGAAATTCCCTTTTTATTTTTCTTTGATGTGTGCTAATAGCAAACTATAAAACATATTCCTTTCTAAAAGATAAGCAATTGAGTTAAAACACTTTGAGATTATACTAGCCTTCTCTGTAGATTTTTTATATAAATCTTAATCTTCATTTTCTTTGCTATTTTCAGAAAATGTATTTGCATTACCAAAGATGGATTATAGTAATTACCACTAATTTCTATAATGAAATAGATATAATTTGGGGGGGGGGAGGAACTCTGACTTTAATTCCTTTAATTCACTTCCTGGCATCAATAATCTTCACACTGATGAGACTATAGCAAGGGAGAGAAAGAGGTTGAAGTAATAGAGATTGTGATGATGCAAGGACTGAATTTTCTTCTACAGATACTAAAGCTAATGGACACAAAAAGTTTTAGGATGCAAACTCTGCAGATGTATTTTTAAGGTATTCACAAAAACTGGTTATGCAAGTTGCCTGTACTTTCTCTATTGCTCAGGTACCTAAATGACCTCAATCCACTCAGGGCTCTCCACTATGTCATGCTATTTTTGAGCAAGAACACATTGCTTAAGGCTAGCCTTTGCAAAAGTGGAGAATAAATTTTGTGTAGGAGGAAGAAGTCCCTCTGTGTTTAACTGACCACTTTACCAGTTACAAGAAAGATTTCTTCTTGCTCAATAGCTTTAGTTGTCGACGAGAAAAATAAGAAGTGCAGAATAAGCCTTAGAAAACATTAACGATAAGAAAACTACATCTTATACATAGTATATTTATATATAAAATAGATAGTGCTTTCACACTGTATACATGGTTGTAAGAGATATTTAGGAGAGGAAAAAGATCATTCAGATTAGCAAATCTTTCTTTCAGAGGTCAACAGGGAAAACTCTTGAAATAACATTGCATGCGGCTTTTATATTCTTAAACTTTCTTCTAATGGTCAGTGGAGTTAAAAATGATCTTCAAACCATTTCTTTATATGGTGAAAATACCTTTTGATTCTATATTAAATAAAGGATTTCTAGTTTTCTTTTAATCAAAAATGTTTAAGTTGACAAAAAAGGTATGACATCAGTGCGACATGATGGAAAGAACAAGGAACAGAGAATGTGAAAACCTAGATTGTAGTCCGGGTTCTTCACTTTAATATTATAGCTATGTGACTTTAGGAAACTTTAATTCATCAGCTACAATTAGTTCACTGGCAATGGAGGGTGTGATAATGACTGCCCTGCCTTCCTTATAGGGTTCTGATAGACATCACTTGGGAATGGTGAGAAATGATCTACCATAACAGCCACCATCAAACCCAGTTGTTTAAAAAAATGGCCAGCCTAGAAAGTCCTCAGCTCCACACATCAAACACTCCACATCCTCATTTTGAAACATCCCCAAACTGCTGCTTGTCTTTCTACAGTCAACCAAGAACTGCCAAATTATCTGAAGACCAATTAGAAAGTTTTCCCTACTTCTAAAAATCCCATCTTAATAGAACACTTGCCAATCAGATTGTTTCAGTCTTTTCTCTACAAAACTCAGTCTCCTTTCTAAAACTTCTGAACCCCTGCTGAAACAAAAGATAAGTTTCCTTCCTGCAAGTTTACGAACAAACACCCTTTCTTAATTTTGTCTTGAACTTAGGTTTGTCTTTGATAACATGTTTATGTCAGTACTTATAATAAATGCGTTCCATAAATGTAAACACTGCTGCAGAGTTTTACATTTGCTAAAGGAGATGGCAAAATTAAAAATAAGCTTTAAGGGATAAAACTTAAGTTCATTTTGGAAAAGCAGACTGTAAGTAGATACCTGTTTTTATGCATCAGAATCTAGGCTAATCATATTCAATACCAGCCATCATTTATAAGTGCTTTATTGGTACCATTTTAGAGTTAGCAGAGTGTATCTCTGGCAGCTGACTGCCTAGCTTTGATCCCTGGCTCTAGCACTTACTAGCTGTATGAATGGGATAAGTTATTCAATAAATGCTAACATTTATAGAGTACTTACTATAATTTAGGCACTGTGAGAAATATCTTATGTGAATTATTTCATTGAATCTTCAGTGAGGTGGGTATTATTATGCTCATTTTGGAGAGACTGAGAAAGGCAAATAACTTGCCCAAGCTCACACCCAGCAGTTTCCATGTCAATAAATCAAGAAATACTAATAGTGTATAGATCAAAGTATTGTTGAAATAATTACATGAGACAAAGCATGTACACTGTTAGTCTAGTGAACTATCTGATATATAGGAATTATTCAGGAAATGTTTATTATAATTATTCTTACAACGTTTTTTTTTTCTTTTTTTGAGAAAGAGTCTTGTTTTGTTGTGCAGGCTGGAGGGCAGTGGCATGATCTTGGCCTGCTGCAGCATCTGCCTCCTGGGTTCAAGTGATTCTCATGCCTCAGCCTCTCAAGGAGCTGGGATTACAGGCGTGCATCACCATGCTAAGCTAATTTTTTTGTATTTTTAGAAGACATAGGGTTTCACTATATTGGTCAGGCTGGTCCCGAAATCCTGGGTTCAAATGATCTGCCCACCATGGCTTCCCAAAGTACTGGGATTATAGGTGTGAGCCACTATGGCCGGCTTATTCTTATAACTATTGTAAGGTGAGAATAAATTGTCTACATTATTAAGGTCAAGAGACTTCAGCTGATCTTAAAAAACAAAATGTAAGGTGAGGAAGGTAAATGACATGCAGTAGTCATCTCTTATCCATTATGGGCATGTTCCAAGACCTCCAGTGGATGTCTGAAACATGTATAGTACCAAATCATATACATACTATGTTTTTTCTTATATGCACATATCTATGATAAAATGTAGTTTAAATTAAACACAATAGGAGATCAACAACAACAATAATAAAATAAAACAATTAGTACAGTTACACTGTAATAAAAATTATGTGAATGTGTGCTTTCTTTCTCATTCTCTGTCTCTCAGGATCTGTTAATATTTTTGGACTGGGGAAATTGAAACTGTGGGTAGTGAACTGTGGATAAGCAGGGACAACTGTATTAGTATTGTAAAATAGAGACTGTTAGGTTAGTCAGAGAAGAATTCATAAGAACAAATGCTCCTTAACTGAAACCTTGCCGTTGACACAGGAAAATGTCAAGGAGAAAAAGATATTGATATATTGATAGGATCTGGTGGAAGACAGCTAGGGGCAGTTGTAAAACAAAGAAAATAACTGTAAGAATTATAATGATACACAGCAGGGGCTGAGTTTGGAGAAGGAGCACACCTACCTAGGAGTCATTGCTGTTCTAGAATTACTCCATTCAAAGGATCAATATTTAAAGCTATGAGATGTGGGGAACATTATATCTCATCCTACTCATGCCTTAATATTTGAAATGCCAAGACATTATAGGTAAGTCAGTAGTTTGAAGGACTGGGGAAAATGGTAGTGGCCTGTAGATCGTAGTTCACCATAGTAGGGCTTGGTTATGTAGATGACTAGGACATGACTTTAAATTTGGTTAGTCAATCAGTGTAGAAAGATCTGGTCACTGTAGGAAATTAAAAACTCCAGTAGGAGTGATGCTAGGAGCAGACTTCAGAAAATAAAAAGACCTCTAAGGTAGCAAAAGGAAAAAGCAAGAAGATGAGAAACAGGTGGAAAGGAATATCAAAGACAAATTGTGCTTAATTTATTATTATTCTTAACTCCAGTCCCAATTTTAACAATGTCCATAAAAGAACAACGATTCTACTTATGTAATCTCTATTGATTAATTTATATAAACTCTTTAAGTGTGAGACATTGTGAGACTAATGGGAATTTAAGATCAGGTGGGAGAGCACCAGGGTCATTGCAGGCCAACGAATGAGCTACTTTGAGGTTTGCAAAGCCATTTATATTGCTCTCTATAATATTTACCTAGTTATTTAACCTCTGGGCTTCAGTTACTTCATCTGTAAAATGACAATGTGGAACTATATGATCTCTGAGGAACTTTGTAGCATTAAAATATTAAGATTCTCTGTGGCTTACTTTTAAGGAAAAGGCATCATTCCTTTTGGTTAATAAAATATCAAGAGAAGAAGTTCACATCTCACAAGTGTCAATGCAAATGGATTTATGCATACTCGCTCACATGCAAACATATGTGATGTTATAAAGATTATCATGAAAATACTAATATAACTGGAGTGAGTGTCATAAAACTGAAGAGAAATCCAACTGACAAAATATTTTGTGTTTGCAGCATGAAAGAACAGGAACGCTTTTACATGGAGAGTCTTCTAGCCAAAAGTGGGGGAATGTAAAAATTTATCTAAGTAAATTCAAACAATATTTACTCACAAAGTGAGAGCATCCATCCTTTGCTCTGTATCCCTGTGTCTTTAAAAGGATAACAATTCCTTTTCTAGTTTCTTGCCCACAATTTGAAAATGCCTTTGTCCTAAGGATTTTTCATTTTGATAAGCATTTTCTCTCATATTAAAGCCAAGATTGACTAAACTCACCCTTAGGAACTATTTTAATTTAATTTTTAAAATTATTCCACTATTGCCAAGGTTCTATTTTGACAACTTCTTATGCAGAAAGCTTTGTGAACTTAAAGCTTTTAGATATGGTCAGTAGACCTGTACCTCATGAGGTATGGGATTTAAGGCAGGGTGACACATCCTTTATTACTCCTGGAAGTGATGAGACATACTGGAAATGGGGACAATGGAGTTAAGCACTAAATAAAGAAAGAAAATAAGAAAAGCAAGGCTGGGAATCTCCCAACCTAAACCAACTAAAACACTCATGAAATCCTACAGAGAGATGGCTACAGCTGGTGTTTCTGAGTAATGCAATGTTATTTAAGAGAAACTGCTGATGAACATAAAAAGCTACTAGCAAAGGTAGGAAAGACAAGAAGAGTAGATAAGGAAATGAAGTCTTTTGTGCAAATGAGAGGCCTCAGTGCTTTTCCAAATGATTTGTACAGGCTGCTTATATTAGTGGCGTAAACAAGAGACAAATTTCCAAAGGACAGTTTGAAATTGTTCGTTGTTTCTGCAGACCCAGCAATAAAGACAATGAAGACTAACCAAAAGTTTAAGATTATTTCCTATGCTTATATCATGTTTTTACTTATTCATTATTTTTATGAAAATGAGCACATAATTTACATATTTTTAATTTTCTAATCACTGGATAAAATACTTGAAAAAAACCTGCCCTTGCCCTTAAGGAGTTTAAAATCTATTTGGAAATAAAATAGAATGCTTTTATTTTTATTAATTCCCCATATGGCTCTGATAAAGTAACTCATAAGAGACCTGAAAAATCAGGTAAAAATTTTCCTCCGAAATGCTTAAGAGGGGTTGATAATAGTGTTTGCTTTATGTAAAAATTGGCTAAAAGATAACTCATTATGTTTTATTAGGCTGTTAGAGCCAAACTTATTCATCTTCAATATGCTGTAATTTTATTCAGAAACTATTTTTATTCTGCTAGATATTTCAATCCATAAATCCACATGGCCCAAGGGAAAAACGTCCTGGGAATGAATCATCTGTTCTGCTCAGTAGTTAGACTGCTGAAGTTGCAACAGCTGGAACGAAAGCCTGCTTTGCATGATCTCCCTTTATCTCCATAGAGTCCTTTAAACTTGTTCACACTCCCTCACTCTCCTTGGGGGAAAACTTCTAGCATCTGGTAGCTGGGACTAAATGCAAGTTAGAAATAGATGCTTTACTCTGTTTATTTGGAGCCAGCCTTCTAGTTTTCTAGTTTGCTCTGGACATGTAAAGCATGGTGGTGACGGTGATAGTAGAGGTGTATATGTTTTTCAGGAAAATGGGAGTGCTGATAAAAGTGAATGAGGTGATATTAAATAGAAACTATGTAATATTAGGAACCTTAGGTAAAGATGCTGAAGTTACTTCTACTGGAGAGGAAAGAAATTCTAGGGAAACACAATAGTTGTCTTCAAATATCTGAAAGGTTGACATGTGAGGACAAAAAAGATGATGGTGACTTTTAAGGTTCTAATAACTTCTAAGAAGTGGGAGGTAGTGAGGCTCAGCATTTGACTCAACCTAAAGCAGAACATAGACATTCCCTATTCTTGTTGAAGCAGAAGCTGATAGACTGCTCTGGTCTTGTAGAGTTGAAGTAGAGGAAATTAGACAAGGAGGTGAGACTGGGATGGGACTTGGGATAGGGAAAGCAAATGCGTTGAATTCCTGTGCCAAGTGTGGTCAAGTTGTAAGGACTGCCTGGAGCACTGTGGGCCTCTGACACTAACCAAACTTATGAGGAAGAAATGCTATGATTGATTAAACTAGATGTGCATGCTGTGCATTTTCTCTCCCTGGATGTTCCTTCAATATCCTCTCCACTCCTTAGATTTGATGATGCTAAGGTGGTACTACTTGGTGCTACTACTAGCCCAATATACCTACCCTGCCCGATAGATTCAAAAGGCAACTTGGATCCATATTACTTGCTTTGTCTACCACTCCTTGTAGTTTGTTACTCGAATGGATAAGTGTGTTATTGGATTGGCCTGATTTGATTGAAAGCTTATGAGAATTTTACTCCCTGCTGAAGTATGGGATTAATAAAATTCCAAGGAAGCATAGTGATATACTGAAACATAATTTGGCTTCTACCCCACCACTTCACTGAGGTTGCCTCCACCAATGATGCCGTGAAGACTGTTTTACCAAAACCAAAGTGCACTTGACAACTTTTGAAACATCTTTATCTCTTGGCTCATATCATGCTGCTTCCCTCTGCTTACTAACTGCTCCTTCTTGGTATCTTTTACCCAAATCCACACACCAGAGTCAGATTCTTTTTAAGAAATGATAAAAATATATCTACCCTTTTATCTACTATTCCTGTAGATTTAATTACTACTCTTATATTAATAATTCTAACATTTCTAAATATAGCCAAGATCTTCAATCTGACCATTCTATCTGACAACTTGCTTGAAATTACTTCTTGGATGGCTCACAGGTATCTGAAATTTACCACACAGTATGGACTGTTGATCCACCCGTCATCTCTTTCCTTCCTTCTTAACCACCCCATTGAACAACCAGCCACCCAGTTTATCATCTAGGAAATCTGAAGCTTATTCTTGATTCTTTTCCTTCTTCTACCTCCTGACTCCTCATCCAATCTATCATCATAAATATCTACAAACTACATTCGGAGTGTTCCACTTCTTTCCGTTATGCTGCTACCACTCTAGACCAGACTACCAGTATCTCTCACTTAGGTGATTGCAATAGCCTTCTAAATATTTGCCCACTGAAATCTAATATTCACAGAGTAGTAAGAGTACTATTTTATTCATTCAATGTTAATTTAATAAATATTTGATTGAGTACAGGAAGGGTTTACCATGGATCAGGCTGTTTAAGGCTCCTGGAAGTCATCAGGGAATAAAACAAATATCCCTGCCTTTGAAGAGCTTATATGTTCTTCCATCTTCTATGTAAGATGGACAATAAATAATCAACATAATAAATAAGTAAATATATAATGGGCTAGATGATAGTACATGCTGTGGAAAAATCAAAAGTAAAGCATGATAAAGGGGCTAGAGAGTG
The DNA here is from genome assembly GCF_000951045.1 of Mandrillus leucophaeus. Lineage (NCBI taxonomy): Eukaryota > Metazoa > Chordata > Mammalia > Primates > Cercopithecidae > Mandrillus > Mandrillus leucophaeus. The sequence continues at coordinate 709,234 of NW_012110896.1, read as the reverse complement.
CAGGGTGGTGACGATCCAATATTAAATAGGTCAGGATAGGTCTCAATGAGAAAGTGATCCTTTCATGAGTTAACCAGTGTACATCTGAGAGAAGAATGTTCCAGACAAAAAGAACAGCCAGAGTAATTATCTTTAAAATGAGAATATATCTGATATGTTTGAAAGACATCAAGAAAGCCTGAGTGGGGGAGGAGGAGTGTAGAAGAGCAGGTCAGTGTTAGCATGAGTGAGAGTGGAGAGCCTTGTGGGACATTGTAAGAACTTTGGCCTTTAAATGGAAGGAAGAACTATTGGATAGTTTTGGTAACAGAATCGCATAATAAAAGTCACACTTTCAAAGAATAATTTTGGCTGATATTTTGAGAATAAACACTAGGGGATAAGATTACAGTGGGAAGATCAGTTAGGAGGCTATTGCAGTAATCTAACTGAGAGATAATGGAGGCTTAGACAAGAATGGTAATGGGAGAGGTAAAGTAATTAGATTCCGGACCTATTTTGCAGATAGCCCCAACAGATTTCCTGATAGATTTGATGTGGGATGTGAAAGAGAGATATTGAAGTTGATTGCAAGGTTTTAGGACCAAGCAACCAGTAAAGATGGGGCTGTCGTAACATGAGATAGAAAAGGTTAAGGAATATGTTTAGTGGGAAGATCAGGAGTTTTAGTCTTGATCATGTTAAGTTTGATATACCTGAAATAGACATCAGAGTGGAGGTGTTGAGTAGTCAGTGGGCTATGCAAGTCTGAAATTCTGGAAGAGCACTCAGCTGGAATCTGTCAGCATGTAAAAGGCATTTAAAGCCAGGAGACTAGAAGAGATCATCAAGGGAGTGAATGTAAGAAAGAGAAGAGGACCAAGGATTGAGTGCTATGGTATTCTAAAATTAAGAGGCCAGAGAGAACTCAGAAAAAAAAAAAAAAAAAAAAAGATGAAGAAGGCAAGAACAGTGAAGCTGGAAAACAAGCAAAAGGTGTGGGGTTTAAAAAAAAAAAAAAAAAGTGAAAAAAGGCATTGACCAGAAGCAGTCATTAGTTGATAAATTGAACAAGATGAAGATTGGGTTCAGCAATAGAGTTGGGGCCCTTGACAGGAGCAGTTTTGTTGGACAGCTGAGAGGAAGACTGTTCTGTGTAGGTTTTGAGAGAAAGAAATATAACCTATGAAGTGTTTAATAACAACAACAAAAGCAGAATAACCTCAATCAGATTTGGGTCTACTTAATCATTTTTAGAAAATGCATGTAAGAGAGAAACAACATGGATTACAATCAGCAAATTCCAGACTGTGGGAAATTAGAACAAAGGGATTGATTTCCTCAACAAATACATTGCATGGAGGTGGGCATGGAGAAAGAGGAGAAGCCAGAGAGGAAGGGGAATCACATGGATTAAAATAGATTTAGGAATAAAGTGACCATGTCTTTCAGCTTGCATAAATCAGATTATCCTGATTTATGCTTATTTCTGACATAATTATTAATAGTGCTCCTTTTTACTCTTAGTTAGGTCCCAGTTTGGACAATAAATTATGAAGTCACTCCATTTAAGATGCATAGCAAATGCAAGTATAAGCTTCATTTTAATCCAACAACAGACTGTTAAAGAAATATTTATGACATAATTGGCAAAATTGAACACTGATTATCTGTTTGATAATGTTAGGGAATTATCGTCAATGTTCTGAGGTGAAATTATGTTGTGATTGTATTTTTAAAATCTTTATCTTCAGATATTTGTAGAAGAAATGACAGGATTCCATGGATTGACTTAAAAATAATCCTGTGTGTGGTGGGGGAGTGGATAACAATATAGATAAAACAAGAATTATAAATCATGAAGTTTATAGTTGTTAAACCTGGTGATGAGTACATGGGAGTTCATTACACTATTCTCCTTTCTTTTGAAAATTTCCCTAATAAAAAGTTTAAGAACGATATTTAGAGAGAATAGGAGGATAGGAATTAGAAATTGTAATTGGATATCTCTTTTGAGGAGCATTGCTGTGAAAGAGAATAATGAAATGATTCAGTAGCTGGCAGCTGAAGTAAGATCAAGAGAAGAGTTTTTGTTGTTGTTTTTTGGTTTGTTTGTAGGCATTTTAAAATGGGAGAAAGAACACTGATGGGAACAACCCAGTAGAAGATGAAAACATGAAACAAATGATCTCACTACTCAAATTAAAACTCATCAATCAATATCCCTCTGCTGCACTTAGAACAAAATTTAAGTGCTGCATTATCTTGTCTCTATCTTTCTGTCTCTCTGCTTGTGTCTCAGTTTCTTATTTCTTAGGATCTAGCTACAATGACCTTCTTTCTCTTCTTTAAATGTGCCAAACTCTTTCTTAGCTAAGGCCCTTTATACATGCTGTTCTCTTTCCCTGGAATACTTGTCCCTTAGCCCTTTGTATGACTGGCTCTTTCCCATAATTTATCACAGCATGAATGTTATTATGTTTTCAGTGAGGCATGGGTTAAAGGTTACTATTTTTTTTTTTTTTTTTTTTTTTTCGCTCTGTCGTCGCCAAGGCTGGAGTGCAGTGGCCCGATCTCAGCTCACTGCAAGCTCCGCCTCCCGGGTTCCCGCCATTCTCCTGCCTCAGCCTCCCGGGTAGCTGGGACTACAGGCGCCCGCCACCTCGCCCGGCTAGTTTTTTGTATTTTTTAGTAGAGATGGGGTTTCACCGTGTTAGCCAGGATGGTCTTGATCTCCTGACCTCGTGATCCGCCCGTCTCGGCCTCCCAAAGTGCTGAGATTACAGGCTTGAGCCACCGCGCCCGGCCAAGGTTACTATTTTTAATTTTTGCATATGGATATCCACTTGTGCTATCACTGTTGAAAACATTATCCTTTCTTCCTTGAATTGCCTTTGATCTTTGATGATCAACTGTCAACTGTCAATATATAAGTGGATCTATTTCTGTAGTGCTTTCTATTCTGTTCCACTTATTTAATATAAATTTGTAGTAAATCTTGGAATTGAGTAATGTTAGTTTTCTAAATTTGTTCTCTTTTTCTTTGAAATTTTTGCCTGTTGGTATTTTGATTGAAATTGCATTGAAGCTATGGGTCAATTTATGGAAAAAATGACATGTTAATAATATCATGTCTTCTGATTCATAAACATACTGTAGTTCTCCTTTTTTCAGACTTTCCTTAGATTTTCTTGACAATGTTTTGTAGTTTTCAGTATAAAAGTTTTGCACATATTCTATCAGATTTGTCCTTAAATATGTATTTTATGCTATCATAAATGACATTGATTTTTAATTTCATTGCTAGTACACAGAATTGCAATTGATTACTGTATATTGATCTTATATTCTAGAATTTTGCTAGGCTTATTAATTCTATTAGATGTTTTTGGTAGATTGTATGGAATTTTCTACATAGGCAATTAATTCCATTTCTTTATTTCTAACATGTTGTCTTTTATTCATTTTTCATGCCTCGTTGCACTGATAAGAACCTCCAGTAAAATGTCCAAAAGAAGTGGTGAGAGTAAACAACTTTCTCTTGCTCCATTCTTAAGTGGAAAACATTCAGTCTTTCACCATTAAGAATGATATTATCTGAAGTTGCACACAGTTACCCTTTATCAGGCTAAGAAAGTTCCTTTTATTTCTACTTTGCTGAGAGTTCAACATCTCTTTTGTATTATCATATATTATTTTATATATGATATGATCAATAATATATAATATTTTTCATTTTCAGTCTCTTAATATAGTAAATTTGATTTTACCATATTAAGTGAATTGATTTTTAATGTGAATTGATTTTTAAGTGTTAAACCAACCTTGTATTATTGAGACAAACACAAATTGGATATTGTATAGTTGTCTTTTGTATACTTTTTTTATGTTGTGGAATTTGTTTTTTAAAGTTTTGTTAAGAATGTTGGTATCTGTGTTCAGTATGGGTATTGGTTTATGGTTTACTTTTCTTACTATGTCTTTGGTTGTGGTATCAGGATAATGTTGGCCTCATGAAGTAAGTTGTAAAGTAAAATTTTCTGTTCAAATTCTGGGAGAGTTTGTGTAGAATTGTTATAATTTATCGTTTAAATATTTCATTGAATGTAGCAGTGAAGTAATTTAGGCATGAAGGGTTTTAAACTACACATCCAATTTCTTTTTTTCTTTGTTATTCAAGATGGAGTTTCACTCTTGTTGCCCAGGCAGGAGTGCAATGGTACAATCTCGGCTCACTGCAACCTCCACCTCCTAGGTTCAAGCCATTCTCCTGCCTCGGCCTCCTGAGTAGCTGGGATTATAGGCATGCACCACCATGCTTGGCTAATTTTGTATTTTTAGTAGAGACTAGGTTTCTCCATGTTGGTCAGGCTGGTCTTAAACTGCCAGCCTCAGGTGATCCACCTGCCTTGGCCTCCCAAAGTGCTAGGATTACAGGCATGAGCCACCGCGTCTGGCAAAATCCAATTTCTTTAACCAATATATGGCTATTCAGATTATCTATTTCTTCTTGAGTGAGCTTTGGTATTTTGTGTCTTTCAAGAAAAGCATTCATTTTATCTAATTGTTAAAATAATTGGTTAATGTTGTTTAAAATATTCCCCTATTTCCCTTCTCAATACCTGTAGAATCTACACTAATATCTCTTTTTCAATTTCTGATATTAATAGTTGTTTCAGTAGTTTCTTCCATGGTTAATGAAACTAGAGGTTTATCAATTTTATTGATCTCAAAGAACCTGCTTTTGGTTTTACTGATGTTTCTATTATCTTTCTGGTCGTCTATTTCATTGACTTTTCCCTCCTCTACTCTGTAGTATTTTTTTCTACTTTTTTTTTTTTGCACTTCATTTTCTCACTTTAATGAGATTCTTAATGTAAAAGCTGAGATAATTAATTTGAAACTTTTCTTCTTTTCCCATATAAGTACAGTTTTGGTGCTTTAAGTTTTCCTCTAATTACTGCTTCATCTGCATTCTATAATTTTGCTATGTTTTAATTTTCATTCATTTCTGCTATCTTGGTAAATGTTCATGTGTACTTAAATAATGTTTATTCTGTCATTGAGTAGAATTTTCTATAAACATCAATTAGGTGAAGTTGATAGGCAGCATTATTCAAGTCCTCAATATTATTGATGTTCTGCCTGATTGTTCTATCTGTTGAAAGAGGGGGTTGAAATCTCATGCTATACCTGAATTTTCTTTTTTCCTTGAAGTACTATTAGGTTCTACTCTATGTATATTTTGGTTCATAACTGTTTTTATCTTGATTTATTGATGCATTTATTATTATGAAATGATGCTTTTTATCCCTGTTAATATTCTTTGACCTGAAATCTACTTTGTCTGATATTAATTTCCCACTCCTGTTTTTTTGATATACTTTTTCCATTCTTTTGCTATTATCTAGTCATATTTTTATCTTTAAAGTGTGTTTATTGTGGACATTATACAGCTATATCTTGCTTTTTTATCTAATCTGACAGCCTGTGACTTTTATTTGGGCTGTTTAGACCATTTACATTTAATGGGATTGTCAACATGGTTGGGCTTATTTGTTCCATCTATTCTTTGTTCTTTTTCTCTTTTTGTGCTGTCTTTTAGATTATTTTTTGTCTCCATTTTATCTTCTTTGTTGAGCTTATTTTCTATAACTGTTGTCTAGTTTTAGTCTTTTAAAATATACGACTTTAACTTACCACAGTCTACCTTCAAGTAATATTACACCATTTCATGTGTAGTATAAGAATTTTACGAGTAAACTTCTATCTCATTCCTTCATACCTGTGTTATCACTCTTTGTTTTACTTGTACATATGTTATAAATCCGAAAATTGGTTTATTATTTTTGCTTTAAACAGTTGGTTAACTGTTACTGATATTTAGATAATGAAAAAATTTTGGATATTAACCAACAAAATTGCCAGCTTCAGTATTCTTCATTCTTTTGTGCAGATTCCAAATTTCCATCTGGCATCATTTTATTCTATCTAAAGAAACTTCCTTTCATATTTTCTGTAGTGCTAGTCTATTGCTGATGAATTCTTTCAGCTTTTGAATGTCTGAAAAAGCCTTTATTTTTGAAAACTTCTTCCCCCTCTACCCTAAAAATAGAAGTTTGTGGTGATAGATTTTTTTTCTTTCATTGCCTTGAAAGAGTTGCTCCATTCTTTTCTGACTTGTGTGTTTCTGATGAGAAATCTTCTGTCATCATTATATTTTTTCCTTTGTATGTCATGTGTTTTGTTTTTCTCTGGTTGCTCTTAGCAGTAGTTTTAATCAATGTTTTTTGATAAGCTTTAGTGTAGTTTCTTGCTTTTTTTTGTTGTTTTGGTTTGGAATACCTTCAGCTTGCTGAATCTCTGGGTTTAGAGTTTTCGTCATATTTGGAAAATTTTCAATTATTATTTCTTTGAATATTTTAATACCTGTTTCTTACCTTACTGATTCTCTGTTCCTTTATTTTCAGTCTTTTACCATGTTTAATTTTAGATAATTTCTTTTGCATTTAAGTTCACTAATCTCTTCTTATATTCAAGCTCATTAATCTTTTTTGCAATGTCTAACCTGTTAATGACATGATATATTTTTATATGTGTGTATGTTGCTAATTAATGTATTCACTTTTTTTCTCTAGTTTATTGAACATATAAAATATAGTAACATAGCCACTTTGATTACCTTGTCTGCTACTTCTGTCTTATGTATCAGTATTTCTGGGCTGGTTTTGATCGATTGATTTTTTTTTTCTTGTTATGGTTTCTATTTTTCTACTTCTTGTATGCCTGATAATTTATGATTAGGTGTTAGGCATTAACATTTTTACCTTTTTGAGTGCTATGTATTTTTATATTCCTACACATACTCTTGAGCTTTGTTATAGGATGCAGTGAAGTTACTTGGAAAAAAGTTGGATTATTTTGGGTTTTGCATTTAAGCTTTATTAGATGAGACCACAGCAGTGTTTAGTCTATGGATAATTCCCCCACTACTGAGGCAAAACTCTTTTGAGTGTCCTGCTGGATGCCCTATGAATTATGAAATTTCGTATACTCTAGCTATTGAGAACAGGAACTACCCCCAACCCCATGTAAATTCCTTGGATTGTTCTCCCTAATCTTTTTGTGAAGTTGTTTCTCTGTCCTCAAGTGCTTCCCTCCTAAGCGCATATTAAATACTAATGAGTAATAAGCTGAAGACTGAAAGTGGATTTTCTGAATATGTCTGGAATATTTTCTATAAATAGTATATTATATTTTTAATGGTTGAAGGATATTCTGTTGCATAGATGTATGACAGTTTAATCAATCAACTCTCCTCTCTTTTGGTAAACTTTTTATTGAAGGAAAACATCTTTCAAAAAGTTTGTAAATGATATATGGGCAGCTTGTGTTTTCACAGAATGAACACAGTTTCCAGATCAAGAAGCAAGGCATTATTAGCACTCCAGAAGTCTTCTTATAAATCACCTCCCACCTCAAATAACCACTTTATTCCACAGAGTCATAGTCATTCTAACACCATAGACTAGTTGTTATTCCTGGTTTAGGACATTACATGAATGGAATCATGTACACTACATAAATGGAATCATCCAGACACTTGGATACTCATGTGTCTGGCTTCTTTTTCTTAACATTATATTTGTTATTCATTTGGTTGCATGTATTAATAGTTCTAATTCTATCATTCTTAATGCACGTTGGGTTTCAGGGTCATTACAAGCGTATATTTAACTGTCCAAGAAACTTCTCTACAAAGTGACAGACCATTTTCCATTTCTATCTACTATGACTGAGCGTTCTTTACATATTCTGGATGTATTTTCCTGAGATACGTAATCTATAAATATTTTCTCCTGACCTGTGGCTTGACTTTTCATTCTGTTAACAATGTCTTTCACAGAGTAAAAGTTTTTTTATTTGGAAAAAATAAAACTCAATTTTTTTTGTTCTTTACGAAGTATGCTTTTAGAATTCTGTCTGATAGCTCATCACCTAACCCAAGGTCACAAGGTTTTCTTTTATGTTTTCTTCTAGAAGTTTTATAGTTTTATATTTTATATTTGGGCCTATGACCCAAAGAATAGGCATATTTTATAGTTAAAAGCAGCACAATAAAAAAGCCTTATGAAAGGTTTTACTAATTTACACTTTCACAAGCACTATCTGATAACATTTTCACAACCACCACCACACTGAATATTACCTTTTCTAAAAAAATCTTTGCATCTTAATCATTTAATAGTGGTAATTTGTTTAAAAATTGTTTTGTTAATGATTTTCAATACTTTCCATGTTTGACTTTTGTAGTTTAAAAATTATGTCTTGTGTGTTCAGTTCATTTCTTTCTTTCCTGTTAGAGTGTTCATCTTTATCTTTAAAAAATTATAGTTTTTAAAATATTAAGGTTTTTTTTTTCTTTGGCTTAAGTGCATGTAACAGAAACCAGATGGTATGGCTTGACCAAATCGGGGTGTTTTTTCTCACATAACAAATTCAGCAATGGCATTTCAGGTCTGGTGCAGGCACTAAAGGAACTAGATTGTCCTCTTGATGCTTCACTCTTACTAGTGTGTGACTTTTAATTTCTTATGGTCAAAGATGGCTGTTACACTTCCAGGCATCAATTTGAGATATCATAAAGGAAGACAGAACGACTCAATGGAAGAGCTTACACTCTTCCTTTCAATAAGGAAAACATGGATTTCCCAGAAGCCCCATCCAGGGAATTTTGCTTATGTCTCATTGACCAAACATGGTTACAGGGACATCTAACTAAAAGAGTAAAGAAAATAGTTGGCATGTTGCTGCCTCAAACACAATTTGGGATCTTGAAGCAAAGCAGCAGCAGAAAGTAGATATAGGACAGGCGTTAGCATTAGCAAAGTCTACCATAAGAATATATTGCTATTTGTAAGTCACAAAGTTAAATTTTTTTTCCAGTTTGTTTTTTGCCATTACTTTTCTTGTGTGTGGATTTTTGGTATGGAAGTTTTACATTAATGTCTTTTCTTTTATGGTATCTGTTTTTGGTAATTATGGTTGGAAATATCTTCTAAAACCCAAAATTTGCCTAATTTTTATTTTTTATTATTATTGTCTTATTAGAATTGTATCTTTAATATTGAGAGTTTGACTAGAATTACATTAAAGCAAATTATATTAAACTATACCAAAGCAATTAAGAATTTATTCCTCTAATAGCCAATAATATTTGTAGTATCTATAATGACCAATAACATCTAAATTTACCATAGAAATACAGATATATTTGACCCTCTTGCTTGGCTGTGTTTCACCATCTTATTCATATGGATTTTATATATACCATTAATGTTGCTCCTATATATTGTATATTGTATAATTTTTTATTTTGTTTTGTCTATGTGAAGCATCCTGCTTATTATTATATATTATTTTCTAACTTATTACTGGTGGATTATAACATTCTGTATATAATATACATAGGTATATGTATACATGCATATATGTGTGCATACACACACACATATATATAGTCTTATTCACAGCCATTTTTTATAACTTTCTTATTCTAATTTTTTGATCTATTTCCTGGGCATATGATTTTATTTTCTGCAATTATTTGTACTCTTGCTACTTTCTTCCCATTTCTTAATGTGTTTTTCAGAACTTCCAGAACATCTTTGTTTGTTCTGAACTTTAATAAGACTGACTCAGTATTTCAGCATTAAGTGTGATTTTTGGCTGCCAGTAGATATATATCTTTACAATATTAGAAAAAGGTACTCCTAGTGCTAATTTTTGCATATAGATTTTCTTCTTATATACTCCATGCCATCAGCTGACTGCAGCAGACAATTTTGTTTTCTTTGAGGCTCAAATTTTGATCTAGTTTTGCCACGCTAACTCTCCCTTGAGGGGCCAAGTTGGTTTTGTAGTCCTTGAGCTCAGTACACGTGTTACAAAGCTGTCAAAGGAATAATTGAAAACCAAGTGTTGGCTATGCTAACTATTCACTTAGAGGCACCTCCTGATTTCAAAGCAACTTAGAATCATATGTGAACATTGTTTTGTTTTGTTTTGTTTTTGTCACAAACTGAGATCTTTATAGTGGAAACCTATAAACCTATAACTTAATCTAATCAGAAATACCTATTTTATGGTGCTTCATTCACACACATATACACATACACACATGCGCGTGTGCACGAAATACCTCATAGATGCTAAATGCAAATAAATACTTTAAAAAAATCCACATTTGCCCTGGAGAAGTTTAGGCTAATGGGGCTTTCCCGGCTCAGAACACTAACGTGCAAGTCACAGACAGGTTTTTACTGTGCATGTCCACACGACAGATACTGAGTTTCTGTACTTGCCTTACATATTCTTTTGATCAATTCAGTTAGATGTTCTTCTCTCCTCTGAAACTGTTTTCTTCTTTGTCTGCATCACAGTGCCTGTTATGGTAATTATTTCAAGGAATGCGAGAACATTCTCACATTCACTAGAGGAAACAATTTTTTATCCCTTGTCATTTAAATTACAAAAGTTTTTCTAATACCAGATCTATTTTTAAAGCTATCTCATTCATTTATTCACCAAGTATTATTGATAAATAATAAGATAATAGAAATAATAGATAATAAGAAGAACATGTCATAGTTCATGCACTCAAGTTGCTGATAGTCTGAAAGGGGAAATGTTTAAACAAAATAATTCAGGTCAGTGTGGTGGTATATGCTATGATTTGTTATTAAGGGAGTATAGAGAATGGTCATCTAAATAAGACTCTACGTAAATTCAGTAACAGTAACAGTGAATATTTGTTCTCCCTTTTTTTCACTATAATAGAATTTTTTGTTAAATATATGACCACTCAACTATAGACTATGTTTCATCTAGTAATAGATATATGACTAAGTTATAGCTAACAGAATGTGAAGGGAGGGGAAGGAAGTGATGCGTACCACTTCTGAATCACAACCCCCTTTCTTTCCTTTCTTTCTCCACATGGCTTCCTAGAATGTGAGTGCTGTGAGGAGTCATCTTGAGCCATACAAAGGAAAACAATGTCCTAGGAATAATGGAGCAATGAGAGATTAGCTCAAAACAGATTAGCTTTCTGACAACCTTGTAAAACAGGATCGTCCTCCTGCAGGCTACTAATGTGAAAGAGTAATACATGTCCATTTTGTTTAAACCAATATTAATATGGGTCTCTATTTTAATTGCTATATCTCTATTCAAGTGAATGCAGCAAGCTTTCCCCAATCTTTACTCTCTTTTCAGTATATTTTGACCATACACTCATGTTTAAAAGTTTCTTTATATTGATATCTTTGATCTGCTTCTCTTAATTCCTCTGAAATATTTCACCAGTTTTCTGTAAGACTCTTCTTCCTATTTTTGATGCTAATGTAGAATTTCCCTAAAGTTTTTTCATTGACCTTCTTCTGTTTTTACTTTTTTCTCTAGAACCCCAGTGCTTTTAAATATCCCTTCTTGAAACTGCTTCCAAAGCCTATTGCTATCCTAAAGTCCAGACCTGTGCTATGGGCTCCAGTTCCAGGTTCCCAACAGCCTGTAATAAATTTCTACTTGGATGTCTTGCTGCCATTTCACATTCAGCAAGTTTAAATTTAAATTCATGTTCCTCTCCAAATCAAACTCCCTTCTAGAGTTTGCTATTTATGTTCATGACATCATTATTCTCCTAGTCATTTAAATTTAAACCTTAGAATTGTCTTTAGTTCCTTCTCTCTTACCTGTCAACAAAATTTAAAACGGTGGACTACCTGAATCACTGCCTTTTTTAGTTCTGATCACCCATAAAGATGGAGGTATTAATTTCAGTACCTAAAACACCTTTATTCCTTTTTGCAAAATCCCAATCAGAGTAGCTGGTTTTAGGTCACCTCTGTGAAAAGCCCCAGTCTAGGTAGCTCAAGAAGAATTCTTCCAACTCCATTAACTTCTCTTACACAGACTGTAAACCTATGGAACTGACTCGGCTTCTCCTGTATCACTACTAATTCTTTGCTCTTGTATCTTCTTTCACATAATTTCTGGTTATATAGCTCTCATGTGTACATACTTCTTTAAGTATTTGCCCATTTCTTTTTTGAAGATTATTATTTTATACCGTTCTGTTGTTCTGTAAATGTATTGTTACTTTTTCTCTCAGTTTCTGCCTTTCTGAAATATAATTGTTACAAAATGGTTAGATATACTCTGAACAATTCAAGGGTTGGTTACTGGTTATTTTGCTCTTAGTTTACTGAGTTTGGAGTTTTTCAAGCATCTTATGATAAGTGCATAAACTTGAGTTCAACTCTTGAGTCAGAACTTGCAGTACAACCATATGCTAGCTTTCTTATCCCTTACCTGTAACCCTAACACTAAGCCCCAGCAGATCTTTTGTCAAAATGATTCCTTCCCACCTGTACCTCTTTGTAAATACCCCCATTGCCACCATCTTGGTTTAGGCAGTCATTATCACGTCTTAGATCTTTGCATTGTCCTTTCGGTCCCCTGTTTCTAGTTGTTCCTGTGTATTCCCTACAGCTTTGTTTTGAGAAACAGTTGGCTTCATGTCGCTTTTTCCTCATGAAACTCCAATAATTCTCATTTTCTTATAAGATAATGTACAATCAAGACTCAAGTTTCTTTGTTAACTTTTTGATCGCTTCACCTTTAGTAATTCCCCCTTACATATCATCATCTCTAAGATCACTTCTTCTCCAAAATACCTAGAAATGCCTGTCTTTTGCCGTCTAGTCAAAGCCTATTTTTGAGGCATAACACTTCTGTTAACCTTTTTCAGATCATTGAGACTCATAGTGATTACCCCCTACATGAGATTTTATAGTGTAAGTTCCTTTCTAGCTAGAAAAATCTTGATTAGATCTTATATTCTTAAGGCTCATTCTTCCCTGCTTATCTCAACAGAACTCTACAGATGGTACTCCATTGTACTGCTTAGTATGGTGGTGTAGTTAGGGTCAGGCTAAATTTTTTCTCTTTGTGGGTGATCTGATTGTTGTTTCAAAATTTGTGAGAGTTGTTCTCTTGAAAGTTTGAAATTTGAATAGGACCAGACTAGATATATTATGCTTTTCAGTTCATTTATGTCAAGCATGATGTAAATTTTGAATTTTTATACCAAAGGATTTTTTTTTTTTTTTTTAGAGCAAGAAAGTTCCTTGTGTGCAGTCTAGATGTGACTCAGTCATCACAGGAATCCTCCATTCTTGCCTCACAAATAGCCTTAAGGCAGAATCTGAGCACGATGTATTGTCTCTTAACACTAAGTACATCATCAAAGTACCAATGAATAATGTCAATTTTACCAACATTTTAATGGGGAGGTAGAGGAAAATGGTTGTATTGGGAGATATATCATTTTGCTCCCCAAATACCTGTTTCAGATCTCTTTCCCTGTCTTTCTCAGGTGTGTTATTTTCCTGTTTTACTGTTTCCAGCCTTTCCTTTCCCTCATGTTTTCTAATCCCCATGTCCTTTTCTATTCCTTTCCTTGAACAGAGGAATTTAGCTCTTCCTGAGATTGTTTATTATCCAATAAATCCAGAATACTTAATAACCATACTTCGTATTAACTATCAGGTGTTTGTAAATAACAATTTTTCCTGACATATTTTTTCAATTACATTGAAGATTTTTCATTATTGTATGAGTATTGCTTCTGCTCTTGCTTTATTTTCTTTTCCAATACTGTTGATATTTACAAGTTGATTTCCTAGTTCTGTCATTTGTCTTTTCTTTTTTGGTCTTTATTGCCAGTTTTTAGTCTTCATTTTGTTTAACCTGTCATCAGTACTTGATGCAATTGGCAGTTGTTCCTTTTAAAACCCATTATTCACCTGCCTTACGTGAAATCATTAACCTTTTGTTTTCTTTCTATCTATGGACTGCTTTTTTGAAACATTCTTTTGCTGAATTATTTTTATCCTCCTAACCCCTAAATATTAGAGTTCCTCAGCTCTGTCCTATGGCCTCTTCTCTATCGACAGTCATTGCTTAAGAGATGCCACAAAAGTCCCGTAGTGTTAATTGTCATCTATGTTCTGACAACATCCAAATGTATCTCCAACCTAGATCTACCCCTTTATCTCAGACTCACAATTCTAGTTGCTTACCTTCCAGTTGCTTACCTATCTAATTGGACACATATAGATATAGATACAGATATATATGAAATTTGATGTCTAATGAGCATCTCAAGCTTAACACAGCCAAAAGTGGAAGAGTAGTACTATAATTTTAGAGATGATAATACTGACATCAATAGACATTTCATAACTTGGTAAAAATCCTTATCATGGAGCCATTATTTAAATCTACTTCCTTCTAACTGAAAGACTTTTATCTTTTCATTAAACTAGGTTTGGTATACTTTATTAAGTATTAAGTAGTTTAGAAAAAGGATATACATATTTGTTGACTCTAAAAATTATATTCCATTATAACCCCATGGATTATAAATTTTATAACTTTAAATATATCCATGATGAATTTGTGGGATATAGTGGTTCTATAGGAGATAGGGGAGGCAGTGGTGCGGAATGACCTCTCCTACCTCTTATGACCAGAGATAAAGAGGTATGTGCATACAGTTTGCATGCATTTACATTCTGCCTTGTGTGGGTTGTTGTCCCTTCCAAAACTCGTGTTGAAATTTAATTGCCATTGTACCAGCATTAAGAGGTGGACCCTTTAGGAAATGATTAAGCCATGAGGGTTTTGCCTGCTTGGGTGGGTTTAATGCAATTACAAAATAGGCAAGCTTGACCCCGTATTGCTTCTTTGCCTTTCTGCCTTCCACTATGTGAGAATGAAGCTTTTCTATCCTCCAGAGGACACAGCAATTGAGGCACCATCTTGAAATCAGAATTGCCAAACCTGCATGTACCTTAATATTGGACTTCGCAGCATCCAGAACTGTGAGCCTACAGATTACCGTTTATAAATTACCCAGTCTGTGGTATTCTGTTAATATGTATTTTCCAATAACATGGACATGTCAGTCACCTCTCATGCACATATATACACACACACAAGCATATATACACATATGTATATATACACACACACATATATCTGCGTGTGTGTGTGTGTGTGTGTGCAGTTTTGGTGTTTCCTCCAAAATTTGAACATGTATATAGTGTTTAGATTTTTTCATACAGGAGACTTTCATTTGAGCATATTGTTTCACTAGTTAAGGAGCATCTACTCATCCTCAGTAAAGTACTTACTACTACTACCTGCCTGTATTGCAGCAATAGGCCCTGCTCCCTTTGAGTGTTAAAGGGTCAAGAAACACCCTTTAAGCCAAGAGGGAGACAAAAGATCTCAGGGTTGATGAAATACTCCTATTCCATAAAGACAGGCTAAATTCAGCAGAATCATTTTAGCAACTATGCATTTAAATGAAAACCACGTCTCTACTACACTGACTTTGATATAGTTTATTCTTTTTATTTGAGTTGGTAATGTTCTACAAAGTCACCACAAACAACTGAATTAGCAAATAGTGAACTATTGCTCATAGGGAAAATGTAAGGTTAAGTTCCTGGGAGCCTCTGGTCATAATATTTTTGCAAACTGGAATGCCATTTGCATTATATAGATTTGTTTGCCAGAGTCCTTATAAAGCAAGCCAGTCTAATCAGCATTGAAAAACTGCTTTTCTACATTACCCTCTACTTGTATCACATTTAGCAGTTATTTTAAAAACTCGTCTGCACCTTCCTGATCTGTGGAACCTGCCTTATCTGCAGGCGTAACCTTTTTTGACTTTGTATTGCCTTTTAAAACATGTGAGCCAGCCAACCTAGCTAAGAAGGGTTAAACTCTTTCCTGACCCTGGGTAATATGATCATAAATTTCTTTGACTTTCAGCCTCACAACAGTGTTGTCCACTTTGTTTTTTAAAAATAGTTTGTCATCTCATGAATCCACAAATTTAACTACTTTTCCTCTTTTTCATAATTTCATCATTCACTGTAGATATTACTTTAACACTTCCAGAGTAGTTTCATAAACAGATCAGCAAAATTTCAATTTCTTTTGGTAGATGTCCTGCGTTGCTGATTCATTATCACTGAATTCATGGCCAACAGTCCTATAACTTATGCCTGAATGAAGCTTATCTGACACATCTATTTTCTCCATAAGGCACATCACAGCCTTCTTTCTCTTAGAAACATTAGACAGCAATCTAATACTATGCTTGGGGGCTATTGTAAATAGCAAAGTCACCAGCAAAAATCACAACAATGTGAAAAATGTGGCACTAAATAAACCATAAAAAGGATACTTGTTTACAGTATGAGAGCTGAAACAGGAAAACAGAGGGTTTCTTTGTTCTGCCTCAGCTGGGCATATGAATGTCAGTTGACTCAAATTTCTTACTATTCTCTGCATGTCCATGAATAACCATGAACACATCTTTGAGTATTGGTTCGGTGGTTACAAATAAATTTTAACAGGTTGGTGGATCTGTAACCATGGAATCTGCCCATAATAAGTGCAGGTCATGGCAAGGAAGTAATCTATATTCTTTTCATGCCAATGTGATTAATGAATAGACCCCTTTGCCATGGACTCCAATTGTCCTCTGTATATAAAATGTTCTTAGAGGATTGTTATGCAAGGTAGCAAAGGCCAATTTTTCATTACTTGGTATACATTAAGGAAAAAACTTTATTAAAAAACTTAGGACGTGAGAACCAGTATGAAGGGGGAGTACAGACCCCTATCCTCTCATCATCTTACAGAAAAGCAATTGGGGGCCAAAGGCAATATGTAGGAGGGTTATATTCAAGAGACAAGGCCCCTGAAAGCAATCTTATGAGTTGGGAGTGGGGTCACAGAGGGACAAACTATTTAGGTGCCAAACAGTCTCAGTATAGATGGCAGCTATTTTCAGATTTCTGTGAAATTCAGCTGCCCAGCATCTGGAGAACTTGAAGCCTGTGGGAAGTTTCAGACCCTTCTGCTGGGGGAAAAGAGTCACAAGTCTGAGGATCTGAGTTCAGGGGTAGCCTTTACCACTGAGAGAATTCAGGAATCTGAGATCCAGACAATGCAGAGTGAGCTTCTGTAGTTAATTTAAGTTGTGTTTTCTCATCGCACCATTATGGTAGTTGAATTGTTTGTGTTAATTTGATTTCCACATTGGAAGAAGTTCAATATTTATTTTTAAATGTAATTTTAAAACTATATTGTCCATTTTGTCTTACTTTTTTTTTTTTTCTGGAGACCAGATTAAATTGATCTCAAGCAATTTGACCAGAGAATATTGATATGGACTATTCTATTTTTGAAACTGCTATAAAGTACAGCATTATCTATGTTATCTACGTGTGTTACACATTGGTTGTATAAATTATATAACTTCCTTTAAAAATTAAAACTCATACAAATTATTCTGCCCTTTCCAAAAGATGCTTCTCTATTCAACTTGGACAATCAGCTAAAGAAATCCTCAATTAAAAAGCAACCTAACCTATCTAATTTTGTTGTACTATAGGTTTCTACCATTTTTACTTTCTATAGCTTTAAATTTAATGGTTTAAACTTTTAATAGTTTAACATTTTCAAAGAAATAACCTTTTTTTTAACTTGTAAATCTCTTTAAAATTATTTTATTAGAGACGGTGAGACGATTGACCAGGACCCATTCTCAGCCAGAGCTACAGATTCTATACATTCCAAAGGAAGATTCCAAAATATTCCCTGAATGATTTTTCCCCAAAACTTCAGCTTTGAAGAACATTTATAAGAAAATTATTGTTAAACATAGAATGCCATGCAATGATTTTCTTGTATTACCCATTTTTATTACTCTTTAGTCAACTTTCTAAAAACAAACTGAAGCCAAACACACAAAAATAAAGATTTAAAATATAAGTCAATGTATAACAGATCAATTACAATGGTCCTAAAAATGAAAAAATATACAACTTAAACAATTCTTATACGCATAGCCCAAATTCTAATCTCTCTTGTTTGTTTTACAAAGAGGTTTCAGAAACATTTAGTTATTGTTTTACAAGTGGAAATGCTATGTTTCCATTTAGGAGGAATGAAATCCTGAATATTAATTTGAATCTTGTTGACTTTCATTCTTTTGTAAACTCACAGAATCTCAAAGGCTAGAGTTTGTTATCTGTAAGGAGGGAGATTTAAGCCACACACATAAAAAAAAAAAAATTTAAAAAAAGAGTTTAACATTTTGTCTTCTAACTAGCACTGCACTTACAATTTCAAAACTTTTTTTCTTTAAAACACTTTATTTGCAACTAACCTTTTTTTAAGGTTGTTCCTCTGGAGAGGATCAGTAAAAGCACAGCATTTCTCCACTCTCACCTCTTAAAACCTTTGGCTTCCTACGAGTTTCCCTTGTTGCTTAGTCTTTATTGCTGACAATTCTCAGAGGTTTCTGTTCCTCTGAAGGCATGTCCCTTGTCAAAAGAGGCGGGCTACCTTCTGAGGTGTCTTTTATTTTTCTTTAGCCACTCCTTCGTTTTTGATATCCTTGATTAGGGCAGCCCAATGATCCAGGTGCAAGGCCTGGGCAATCTGCTAGACATTCTGATCATCATCTTGACTCATGCTGGGGTCACGTGGTACCCACAGAAGCAGCCATGACATAGGGACAGCATAGCTATTTGCCAGTTGTCATAGCTAATATACTACTTTTTACAGTCTATGTGCCACTCTCCTTGGGGACTAGAAAGAGAAAGGGAAAGCTCTTTCCTTGTTTTGTCATTGAAAGTGGCATGACATGGCTTGGCATGGCTACCATTTCTGGCTTCTCTGTCATTTCCAGTACCAAAATGGCCTGAGCAGAGTTTACTATGATGACCTGCTAGATCTCTGCAAGTTTTCATTTCTCCCTTGGTCTTTTTAGACTCTTATCGCCTTGACCACACCTTGCTTATGGACCCTTTTTGGTCATGGCCCTTGGGCATCTTTATCTTTTTCTCCACTTCTGAAGATAACTCCAATTCTATTCATTCATGAGGATATCCCCAGACTTTTTAGGGCTGTGAAAGTTTCTCTCTATTTTGGATCTGTCTCTGTAATAAAGCAAATGTTTACTGGTTGAAATGTTGCATCTCCTTCCAACACCCCATCATGGGCATTAGTCTATCCCTGCATTTTTTTTTTATACCAGGCACTGTTCTAGTTTCTCTGCATTTCCCTTAGTGCATGTTGCTAGTATCTCTGCAGAAACAAGCTGGCACCTTGCCTATGTGCCAATTTTTTGACCTCTTGAGAAATCTAAGTGGTGGGTTCCAGTCCCCAACCCAATTTAGGTCACAAGGGGAATGGACTTCCACCATTTCCCAGTTGTGCTAAGAAAAGAAATAATGTATGTAAAATGCTTAAGCAACACTCTGGTTTAAATATTTTTTCCTGGCAGTGGGACTAATGAGTAGAAGTAGGTGAGATATCATGGTGATGAATAAATACCTGGTAATGAATAAATACCTCACTTAGTATTCTCATCAACAAGTGCACATGGAGAAATAACAGATATGCACTGTTCCCCAAAATATCTTGAATATGCAGACCAAAGTGAGCCCTTTTATTATATATTATCCAATACTCATCCTTCGGTATATCATTGTTGGTTTTGGTACCAATCTCTTTCAAATCTCTCCAGACCTTTGTTAAAAGGTGAAGATAACTAGATCACGTACAACTCCAACTCTGATGACCAATGCTCCAACTCTGATTACCAATTCATTTGCAAGTGATTTTTCCCATTATGATGCCAGTGACATGGTGAAGGAGTCTATTACCAAGGAGACTGACTGTGACCTTGAGAATTTCAGCCCTACTATCTACACCATGAGGTCCAATAGTGTTCTTAGGACATCTCAGGATACCTTCTGGCAATATGTTTATAAATAGTCTTCAGCTTTTCTGTTTTTTGTTTTTTCTTTTTTTTTTTTTTGAGATGGAATCTCGCTCTGTCACCAAGACTGGAGTGCAGTGACGCAATCTCGGCTCACTGCAACCTCCGCTTCCTGGGTTCAATGATTCTCCTGCCTCAGGCACCCACCACGACGCCCAGCTGATTTTTGTATTTTTAGTACAGATGGGGTTTCACCATATTGGCCAGGCCGGTCTCGAACTTCTGACTTCACATGAACCGCCCACCTTGGGCTCCCGAAGTGCTAGGATTACAGGCATGAGCCACATCGCCCAGCTTCAGCTTCTCCCTTTAAAAAATTTTTGATGTGTTCCTCTAAGACGTTGCTGATATAAACATGTTCCTCTGAATTCACTGACTTTCCACATTTCATCTCTTCTAATTCTGAAACTTTTTGTTCTTCAATGCCATGGATTTCCCCTAATTCTCCTGATCAGTATTGCCCATTTAATATAATCAATGTGGTAAGTACTTTGTTAGAATTGTGACAAAATAGCTATATGGAATTGGAAAGAGGAATTACTGATTCCATAAATGAAGAGAGGGATCCTGAAGGATTTCCTAGATGACCTCACATTTGAAAAACATTTGAAAAATGCATACAATGGAAGACTAAGAAGAGCACTATGAGAACAGCATGCACAAGGAGTTGGAGGAAACAAGGAATACTACAGTGTAGCTGAAGTAAGGACAGGTTGGAGGAGGGATGTCAGGGCAAATAGCGAAGAGCCGTGAACCCACATTAAAGACTATGAACTTCATATGGGGTCTGGCAAGCAGTTGAGTAACTAGTGAAATATATGTATTAGAAACGAAATCCTGACAGAAAGAGGCAAAAACAGATGGGAAAAGAGGAGAAACTAAAGGCAGGGAGACTAGTTAGGAGATCCTCGTTCCTCAGAGAAGTGAGTCTGCTTCCTTTCCTCCCTGCCTGCTCCCTCCAGGTGCTGTAAAGCAGTTCTGGTCTCCCGAAACAGAGCTATGAGGGAAGAAGGGATGTGTGTGACTTTAAATATGCGCCCTGAGTAGGGGTCTGGTACTAGTGGCTTCCATAATGGGAGCTTACAGCTGTAATCTTATTGGGAGTACAGCACCTAGCATATCATAGGTGCTCAAAAATATCTATAGAACGAGTGAATGGAAGGGAAAAAAACCCTTTCCTGTCATTATCACACTTGCAAAGTAAGAAGTCCCCTTTTACATACCCCCTTGGGATAAAGTATATAAAAAAGATTCTCCTAAAATCTAGGACTAATTTTTTTTCCACTCAGTCACATTTCCTTGAAAATTGATTCTGCACCCTGTTATGGAGGCCACCTGGGGGTTAGAAATAGCATGGGCTTCAGAGCCAGGCTGACTCAGGTGCACATCCTTACTCAGTAATTGTGCGAACTTGAATAATTTTGTAACTTTCTGATCCTCCATTTCCTAATCTCTATGCTAACAATGAGGAAAGGGTTGCAGTGAGGAAAGAGATGTCTGTAAAATGCTTATGCCAAAATGCGGCTGCAGTTCAGCCAGATGCACACGGAACTACATGTGCAGGAACTCTGAGATCCAGTCAGAGAGAGAGCTGCAGAACTATATAGAAGGGTGGCCATTGTGCTTCTCCACTCCTCTACTCCAGTGTTGGACCACCCCTACTTAGGCTGTTATCTGAGGCCAATGCATGTACTAAGTCAGAATCAGACAGAACTCATCCCATGTAGCAGATACAAATCTCAATCCAAAAAAAAAGAAAAAGAAAAAAAAAAAAAACCCCTAGTTGTACGGGAAATATGAACTTTATTTTTCTATGTGAATTACATTTTTCCAATATGAGACTCAGTTTAATGTAAAGATAGAAAAATTTCAGAAAATATAACGTTCCACCTCACCAGCTGCCTTTATCTGGGGATGGACATAAGTTGCTGGAGACTTACATAGAGCCAAATCATTGGGAGAGTGTATCTAGTTTTGTATAGTGTCAGTTGCCCACATCAGCATTTGATCGAATGATCCCATTCCCCTTTGGTCTTAGTGGTAACAGTTGGGTCCTTCCTTATGCCCACCCCAAACATCTGACTGTCTGGGCCATTTCTGTACTGCTGTGTGAACAGAGGAAACTTTTTGTACCCCTGACCCTGTAGTGTCACAGAGATCTCAAAGAGGAGACCATCTGAGGACTGCCTACCTGCCCTGCACAGCCATCTCTTCTGCTTGTACATCGGGGGGAAGGAGAGAACCCTTGAGGTGAGTGTATGTCCCAATTACCAGGGATAGTCTAGAGAAGCAAGAATACTCTAGGGTTCTCTCCTTCCCCTCAATGTACAAGCAGAAGAGATGGCTGTGCAGGGTAGATACTTGCCTGTACCTGGAAGTTTAGGCAGGATCTCCTCCCTCTGACCTCTCTAATTGTGGCAGCACTTCCTGTCTATTTTAATCATTTAACTTTACTAGGTTTCTTATGGATTGTTTTCTCATAATAATTCTTTCGTTTTGTCCTCTTGAGTCCAAGGTTTTGAAATTCAAAAGCCAGAAATAAGACTATTGTTCTCTCTTTTTCTTTTTCTTGAGCCAGTCAGTAAGTTTGTTGCTGAATTGAGGGTGGAGGGAGGGAATCAAGAAATATGTGTAAATGCAAGGGGGAAACAGTTTATTTAGTCTTAGCCACTTCATTTTTACATTTTCTCTGGTTAAACCATCCCACTTCATTTTTTTTTCATATTTCACTTTCTCTTGCCCTTTGACACTACTACACATTGCTTGAAATAATTTTCTCTTCATTGCCAATGGCATCCTTCTGAAGTTGACTATGTTAAAGTAAGAAACAAGAATCTCATCTACTGGGCTGTTCAGCATATCATGAAAATAGTTTAGTATTAAATTGACCAGTCATTTGTTATTAATGTACATATATACTTCTCTATGGACTGTGTTTTAAATGACGGTAAAACTCACTCTGTAATCATTAGTTTTGGGGTATCATTACGACAAGAACTTATGTGCTTTCTTTTGCCCAGTTACTGTTATAATATTGCATTTCTTTGTCTAAAATCTAAGTCCAATTAGAAAAACTAGATAAATGAGAGTATGACTTTTTAAGGGTTTCAGATTTTTGTGTCTCATCATAAAACAGAATTTTTAGCAATTTTTACTACATCAATTTTGTTTATAAACATTTTTATACATGTATCACAGAAACATTTGATAGTTTGTCAACAAAAGTGTAGTAATGTATTTTAAAATCTGGTTCTGTAAATGAACAATTCAAGTAAAATAGGAAATAGGAAGAGAGCTTGGGAAAGGAATAAGTATGACTTTTGATCTTTTTATTAGACTATCATAATCAGATGATTCCTTTATCAGAGTAGGATGTCTATGTCTGAAATAAATCTGGGCCTCCATCGGAATACTTGGAATGTAAATCTTAAACACTCATTTGTGATGACAGTCAGTCAAATGTTCTTTCAATTTGATGTCCAGTTGATTCATGAATTTACTCATGATTTATGATGAGTCATGTCAAAAGGCAGTAATGTTGTTGAACTTGAATTTGATATTTTGGCCTGTGATCATAGACTAAATTAATTTTTTTTCTAATGCATAATTTATCCTAAAGATTTACTTCATGCAGAGATTCCTACATATTCCAACAACTCTAACTCTTTTTATAAAGAACCTAACAAAGCAGGTTAGTGAGGCAAATTACAGGACCTTTATCAGATGAATAAACTTTAAAAATAGACCATTTGTGCACAGAGACGTGCATAGCTTCATCTTTTATAATCAAGTTATAAAAAGCCATCATGTTGGTGTAAGGACTGTTCTAATAGGACACATAAGCCTTCCTGTAGCTAACCCCTTCTCAGTGCTGACACAACCTGAGAGTCAGAAGATAATGTAAATGGAAAGGGCCTTAAACATCATTTAGTCTATCTGCCTTGTTTTACAGGCACAGAAATTAAGGGGTTTGACAACGTGCCAGTCGACACACAGTGATTAAACCTGACTGAGTCAGGTTGGGGTTCCTGATTTCCCGACTCCAAGCCTCTGACTCAATGCAGCATTTTCATTTCCTGCTTCTTGTATGATTAGGACAGATTCATCTAAAGTTTAATCATCTCATTCATGAAAAGTACAGAAGAAAGAGCTATGAAATTGTTTTACCCTTTTAATTTTACTTCAGTTAAAATTTTCCTTATGATTAGGATTACAACTTTTTAAAAAAATATTTCAGACACTTTTCTTTATAGAACAAAAGGACAGGTGAAAATGTATTATTCTTTTTCTCCATACTTTATGCATTCATTTTGTATAAATAAAATTGCATTCTAACCATCTATTAAATGTCTTTTCTACTAGCTGTGAGATATTTGAGATCAGTTATCATGTTTCATTCAGGTGTTATATTCCTAAAGCCCTAGCACAATTCATGGCACAATACATTTTTGGTGAATGAATGCTAGATTACCATTTTCCTGGAGGTAGTAGCCTTGTTTTCTATTTGTATCCTTTGTACACATTAGCACTTAGTATATACATTTGTAATGAATAATAGAATGAGTAAGTAAATAGACATTCATGGAGGATCTCTTTGGACTTTCTTAACTAGAAACAACGGTGATTTTTAAAAAAGTAGTGAGCTATGTAGCTCTTAATTGTTAGTGCTTATGTTACTCCTTATAAATGTATAAAAAATTTGTATCTCTAGAAATGATATAACCAAGGTAAGATTTAAATATAAGCTAGTGTTTAGAATTAGGCCTGAATATCTCAGAGAAAAAAATGCAACAAATTCATTTAACTACGCAGGTCACTGGCCCAAGTTTCAGTCAGTAGCATACTTGGCTAAGATTTTAGCACCAAAACTTTTTTTAGTGAATTAAAATCAAAACTGAAAAGAGAAGACTAAATTGGGGTGCCACAATGAAGCTTGAGGAGATGGGTATACAATTTTAAACAGAAATAGAAAAGCCTTTCAAGATTTTGTAATTTTCTCCCATTTCTCACCCATCTCCTTGTTCTCCCTTTCAAAGATGAAGAACATCTTTGAAAAATACAATCGAGTTTTATTGAAAAATAAATTATGCTTTCTAAATTTGGCACTTAGAGAGCCTTCCTTTGAGGATTTATTGTGAGAAAAGGGTCCATAAGATTGTAAATACAGCTTTTGTTAGTTAGTAGAAGGCAACATGGTTGAAAAGATGAGGATTTACATTAAAAGCTTACAATATAAAGCCAAAGATTATACTAGAGAAGCCTTAATGTGTTATTGTTACTACTCTGTTAAAAGATTGCTGAATTGGTCCTCACATGGGAAAAGGAAGGGAAGTGGGGGAGAGAGATGTCTGTGCCATATCTGTTCCTGTTTCCTTCACTGTGTCATTACTTAATCCTCAGACGTACACATGAAGTAGATGTTATTATCTTTATTTCATGGTTCAGAACTGAAGCCAGTTAAGTAAAACAATTCGTGGGAGGTCATCAGTCTCCTGCTTACTTTTTTAGCCTCACCTTCTACCATTCTCAACCTCACCTGCTCCTTTCACCCTTAGCACCTTTGCTCTTCCCTGAACATCCCAAGCATGCTGCCTTCTGTGACGCTTGGTCTAGCTATATTTTCTGCTCAGGGTTCTCAGTCCCCCACTATTAATGTGGTTAGATCCCTCTTGTCACTCAGATCTCTGATGACATGCCATTGCAGAAAGGGCTTTCCTGATGACCCTATATAAAACATCTTATTTCATATGTGTTATGATCTAAATGTTTGTGTTGCCCCAAATTCATATGTTGAAATTATAATTCCCAATGGGATTATATTAGGAGGTGGGGCCTTTGAGAGGTGATTAGGTCATGACAGTATAGTGTTAATGAATGATATTCATACTTCTATAAAGGAGGACTGAGAGACCACCTCATTCCCTCTCCCTGTGAGATTACAGTGAAAAGACAGCTGTCTATGAACCGGGAGGTGAGTCCTCACCAGACACTGACTTTGCAGGCACTTTGATCTTGAACCTCCTAGCCCCCAGAAGTGTGAGAACTAAATTTTTGGTTGTATATATGCCACTCAGTATATGGTATTTTGTTATAGCAGTCCAAACAGACTAAGATAATATGCCAGTAAGATCCACCATTATTTTGGGTACCACTAAGAAAACAAAATGCTGCTAGTTAATCAATGACATGATAATTTTTTAAGATGCATCCCAGTTTCACAGATGTTAAAATGTAGGGGGAAAATGTTCTTAGAATTGATGAAATGCAATATAACTTCCTGGCCTTCTCTCCTGTTCCCTTATGCTGGATTATTCTCTTTGTAGTGCTTATCACTCTCTGATATAATGTATATTTTCTTTGTTTTTTCTCTCCACACTAGAGTTTAAGCTACATGTAAGAGCTTTGTTTTGTTTATGACTGGTTATACACGTTGGCTAGATGTGCCCTACACCTGTCTCTTCTTCCTGGGCACTCTGGATTACATTTTCCAGTCTCCCTTTCAGTTGGGTGAAGACATGCGAGAATCTTCTGGAAAATTCTCCTTTATTTTTCTCTGTCCTCCTCTTCCAGTCATAAGGGATGTGAGAGCCACTAAAGGGAAAAAGCCTGTGTCTCTAAATTACAGTGACAAATAAAGCTGCCTCCAGCCCCCACCATCCTGCCACATTGAATTTTATGAGATTGTGATATTAAGAGATATTTGTAATTTAAGCCACTGAAATTTGGGCTTTTTGGTTATATCAGCTAGCCTACTCTAAGATATTGCTCTGTCCACACTGCCC
This sequence comes from Mandrillus leucophaeus, assembly GCF_000951045.1. Taxonomy (NCBI): domain Eukaryota; kingdom Metazoa; phylum Chordata; class Mammalia; order Primates; family Cercopithecidae; genus Mandrillus; species Mandrillus leucophaeus. The sequence continues at coordinate 682,537 of NW_012110896.1, read as the reverse complement.
AGAACTGTGCCTGCACAAAGTAAGCTCTTAATAACTTATAACAATAGGGTAAATGATAGGAATAGTAGGTTTTTGCAGGAAGATGATTAGGTTTGGTTTGTACATAAAGCATTTTCACGGGAGAATGGGGGCAAATGGTGGCAACATCTTGTACTTCCTCATTTCAGGTGGCCATTTCTCCTTTCAAGCACAGTGAACAACCAGGTGCACTGCCCAAAGTCCTTTCCACTGGGATTACTCTTCTCCACTCTCTTTTGGAGATGTCTGAAAAAGGGACGCAGTGCCCGCATATCATGCAGAACCATTTCTAAACCAGGCCCAGTCTTCTCCTTTTCTGTCAACTAGTCTTAAGATACAGCATATAAAGCCATAGGTGCATCCTGAAGGAGAGAAGCCAGTGTAGCAGGAGTAGGGACAATGAGGCATTTGGGTCACTTGTTTATGTAGCTTATTTGTGCCCCCACAACTTGTTCTAGCCCTATTCTGTATGTATCGCTTCCATTTGATGATGGATGTTGATGTACATGCCCAACTTTGTGGCTTGGTGGGTGAGATAATACCCAGGAATGATAGCTCAGTTCACATGGTAATTTGGTGGCCCATAGTTAAGTATTCAGTCTCTACTAAGGCTCAGTAGCAGGCCAAGAACTATTTCTCAAAAGAAGAGGAGTTATCTACAGAGGATGGTAGGGCTTTTACCACTTTCCAGTGACATTAGGAGCAGCCAGTTAATCTCTCATTATATTTGTTACTTTTCCAAACATGTTCAAAAGTATCATGTACACAGTCACTCATTCCTTGCTTCTTAAATAGGAATATGTAATGGAGATATTTTGCATATCTCTAGTGCCAGATCACATCATAGACTATAAGTACTCTATTTCTGGGAATAGAGTCATTAGTGTCTTTAAATGTAATCAGGTGAGAGAGCCAATGCCAGAAATCCCAAACCCAAGAAAACTTAAATCCTCAAAATTCTGTTCCTCTGGAGCCACTCTTGGTATCCAAATCTATATTAACCCGGGTTCTTTGGAGAAATAGAATGAATAGGATATAGATATAGATATATATATGTGTGTTTGTATGTATAGTAGTCCCCTCTTATCCACAGTTTCACTTTCCATAGTTTCAGTTACGCATAGTTTCAGTCACCAGAGGTCAATTGTGGTCTGAAAATATTAAAAAAAAATTTCCAGAAATAAGTAATTCATAATCTTTAAACTGTGTGCCATTCTAAGTAGTGTGATGAAATCTTTCACTGTCCTGCTCTGTCCCACCCAGGATGCGAATCATTCCTTTATCTAGCATATCTACACTGTATTGTATGAACACATAGAGAAAAACATATGTAGGGTTTGGTACTATCCATGGTTTCAGGCCTTCACTGAGGGTCTTGGAATGTATTCTGGGTGGATAAATAGACATAGGTATAGCTCTATCTAGATAGATATGGATTGATATCTATATCTCAATCTATCTACATCGATATAGATAGATATCTCTATCTGTAGATGTATAGATAGAGAGAAAGAGAAAGAGAGAGAGAGATTTCTTATTATAGAAGCTGAGGGGTACTAGGATATGCAGTAGATAAGTTGGAGACCCAGGAGAGCCAACAGTATAGTTTTAGTCCAAGTCAAAGTCTGATATTCTCAGAACCAGCAGAGCTATTGGTATAAGTTCCAGTCCAAGCAGCCCAAGTCCATGTCTGAAAGCAGGAGAAGACTCAGATTGCATTGTGTCCCAGCTTGAAGACAGTGAGGCAGCGAGTGAATTCTCCCTTTCTGAGTCTTTTGTTCTGTTCAAACCTTCAACAGATTGGATGAGGGCCACCCACATTAGCAAGGGCAATCTGCTTTACTCAGTCTACCAATGCAAATGTTAATCTCATCAAAAACCACCCTCATATACACACCCAGAATAATGTTTAACCAGATGTCTGGGCATCCAGTCAGGCTGACACATAAAATTAACTATCGCAGCCTGTATTTGTGAGATCAATGATTCATTTACATAATTCTCTCATAGACACAAGTGGTCAATTTTAATTTTCAATTCCTCCTCTTTAGATTAGCTTTGTAAGTTTCTGGGCATTTGACTATTAATCAGGGGTGGGTGTGTGTGTGTGTGGGTGTGTGTTTAGTACAAAGTTCCTCTATAGGTAGGTATAATCTGCTCCAGAAAGCTATTCAAGAAACTCCCAAACTTCTCCCCTAATTTATCTTTGTTTCTTTCTTGCTCCTATTTTTGGACGAAGAAAAAGAAAGTGGCTAGGGCTGACTGATCAGGGTGATGATGATGAAAAGAAAAGAACTGTTTTGTTTACCTTTTTATTTCCATATTAAAATGTCTGGGAAATGCTGTTAAGGTTGTAGAATTACAAAGATCTAAAAATAGGACTGACGTGTTTCCTTCTCATCGTTCAAGATTTAGCTTAGATATTGTCTTCTCTGGGAAACGCTAGGTAAAGCTCCAACGCTGGATTGAATGCTTGTCCCAGTGATTCTTCTAGCATTCCATGCTTCCCTTACTCTCACACTCATAAAAGGTGAACACAGTTCAGGGGCAGAGTCTGCATCTGCTTCATTACTGTGTTTCTACAGCCCAACACAGGTGAACAAAATGTTCAATAAATATCTTTTGAACAAAAGAATAAATGATGCTCTCTTTTTTGGACAGCTGAATCATTGCAGGCAGTGATTAGTTCATGTCAGAGTTTGCTACTCTAGGTTTAAATATGTTTTTTAAAAGTAGAAGACAAAAAATAACCTCCAAACTACTCTGAATTGAACCTTTATTTCAAGTCACATATTCCTTTCCTTATTATTTCTTAGTTATTCCCAACCTACTCAAAATGAGTTTATTGGAAAAGGCTCCTTTCTAATTTGTAACACATATTGCATAGACATTTGGCACAGCTTCATAGTAATCCATTTTATGTGCTAAATTTGCAGATTTTATCTTCCTTGGCTCTTCATAGCTTTCCATTTAGTGTCATGGGCTTCAGGCCATTATAAAAGTTGTGATTTTAAGGTGAAAGTTGGAGGTGATTGCCATCCTAAGATAAAGTTGCATTGATGTAGTATTTTTAAAGCTGTTAAGTGGAACCTATACATAATAGTCATGAGAGAATAACGCTGTCTCCTTGCATAAGAACTTGATTAAACTGCAGCTCTAAAGCTCTTTGCTCTTTCCTGAGGGAGGGTGAGAGGACCGGGCCTAGAGCCATTGGATCCATCTGGCAGGAATCTGTCTATGGTAGTGGATGTATGGAGTGGGATATATCCATGGGGAGTGGGATAGAGGGGATGGAGGAGAGGTAAAGGAGAGAGGGAAGCATAAGGGCTGGACTAAAATATTGGGTACTAGGTCAAGGTGGAGTGAGGAGTGGGAAATATTAATATAACAAAAATTAACAGCTGTTGCTATGTTCTTACAAATAAGATAGACATACAAAGAAATGAAATCCCCACTTTTATATCTATCACCATAACCTAGAATATTGGCAGAGAGAGAAAGTGTTTTCTACAACTGTTATTTCAAAATATGGCACAGAACAAATTGATGAGTCTGGCATGAACAATATTGTAGATCAAGAAACTCAGGAAAGCACAGTGCAATTTGAGTCTGAGGACAGAACAGTGTCTGGAGCATGTTGGCTGTTCAGAAAGAACTTGTTGAGTATCCTCAAATTTGGAATAAGAAGCATTTGAAGTTAAGAATAATAGAACTAGTTGCAGGATCAGGACCCAAACCTGGATAGAGAAATGACAATAACTTCCTGTGACTGGGGCTTTATCAGTGCCCTAGAAATGCATGAAGGACAGTGAATTCAGAAATGGATAAATGTAAATTCACATTTAGTAATAACTCATTGATATTTTAAATTTAATTTATAATTGTGTTTACACTGTCATATTTTATTTTTCTCAATTAATTTATTTTTGCTATTCTTCTAAAGTCCCAAGTTAAACAACTTCTATAGGAATTGTTTTAAAAAAGTTAGAATGGATGGAGCTGAAGACCATTATCCTTAGCAGACTAATGCAGGAACAGAAAGCCAAATACCGCATGTTCTCAGTTATAAGTGGGAGCTAAATGATGAGAACACATGCACACATAGAGGGGAACAGCACACACTGGTGCCTATCAAAAGGTGGAGGGTGGGAGAAAGGAAAGGATCAGGAAAAATAACTAGTGGGTACTAGGTTTAGCACTGGGGTGTTGAAATAATCTGTACAACAAAACCCCATGACATGAGCTTACCTATGTCACAAACCTGCACTTGTACCCTTGAACTTAAAAGTTAAAAAAAGAGTTAGATGATATTCATTGTAATGAACAAACTATATTAATGATCTCCTGGTGCCTCCCAAGGGATTGGCTGTAATTGGCAACCAGACCTCACAATCTCTATCCCTAATAGTGTTTGCTATATTTTGAGCGCTCAATTAATATTTAGTCACTGAACTATTTGCCTCAACCAGGTAAATGATCTCTTACATGAGCATCACAAACACCCACTGATAATGAAATTATATATCTTTCCTTAATGTTTTTTATTGAACTTTTCTGCTTTAAGAGAGAAAATATTTTTTTCTTCAAAATGGCAATGTTAGGCCAGGCATGGTGGCTCAGGCCTATAATCCCAACACTTTGTGAGGCCGAGGCAGGCAGACAGCTTGAGTCCAGGAGTTCAAGACCAACATGGGCAACATGAGGAAACCCCGTCTCTACAAAATACAAAAATTAGCCAGGCATGGTGGCATGTGCCTGTAGTCTCAGCTACTCAGTAGGCTAATATGGGAATATCATCTGAGGCCCAGTTGGAGGGGATCAGGGCTGCAGTGAGCTGTAAGGGCACCACTGCACTCTAGCCTGGGTCACAGAGTCAGAACCTGTCAAAAAAAAAAAAAAAAAAAAGGAATGTTACATCTTAATTCTTGAATTCTTGGCTTCGATTTTATAGCTAAAATTATTGCTTAGAAGCACAGATGAGTACATTGTCTGTCACAAGGATTTAATCTTTTGAACACTTGGCTGACCGTCATATAATATTTTAAACTAAGTGTATCAGATGAAAACACAACTACTGCCAATTCAGTAGAATTGCACCAAATAGTTATTTCTCCCTGAAATTCCAGAGTCAGCCTTTTAAAAAATATTACCCCTTAGGAGATGTCTCTTTATACTGTTTAAACTAATATTACAAATAACATACAAAATGTTATAAAACCAAGGCAAATTATATAATAAGTGAATATATTTCACAACTTTAGTAAACTATATATGAATCCATTGAGACTTTCCTTCTGTTTCTAGTTTTCTCTTAAACTGACTTTTACAAAGAATTTTAATTTAAATGAAATTCTTTGTGCTCACTCACAATTTGGGGACTATTCAGGAGATTTAATTAGCTTTAAACCAGTTTACCTGAAAATCACTTTTGCATTTCTGATTTCTTCTAGAAAGTAGTGGATTATTACTTATTAATGGCTCTAGGCCATTTATGAAAAATGTTGCTTTTGTCTGAAAAGTTGAATTAATGAATCTCTTAACACTGAACCTCTGTTGTCAGTGGATCTTTTTAAATAACTGCAATGAAATTGGGAAAAGTAAATTGCAAAGAAAATTTTAACAAAACCCCTCTCCCCTTTTATTGTAAGGCACAGACACCTGAATAAAATAGAGTGAAGAAATGTAAAAGAGTAAATGGATTTAGTGGAAGCAATATATATTCAAAAACCATTAATATATTCAGGTAAAGAATTTTTCTTTATAAATTTCTCCCCCTTTGCTCCTTTTAGATTCATCACTGTATGTGTCCACAAACTCTGAATAGTTAATTCTTTCATTGCATTCTTGAAGCAGATAGGCAAATATTACCATTCAACTATTAGCTGTATAATACTTGACATGCCCCATAATTTTATAGTTGAGAAAGCTAATAATTAGGCTGTAAACTCCCAGGGATGGAGAAATTAAGGAATTGGTCCAAAATTATAATGAATGTTGGAATAATTATTATCATTGTATTCACAAGTTCTTGACCCCTGTACACAAAACTTATCTCCATATATATATAATCTCCATATATATATACACACACACACACACATATACACATATATACATATACACACATATATATGCATATATATGGTCTCAAATGCCTATTGTCTTAATCCTATTTACCATTCTCCATGCTTTCTAGTTTTTCTGAAATGATTTACCATTCTAATATACTGACACAAATATGTCTTATTTTAAAACTCAAAATATATATTGCCTTGAGAAAAACTATTATGGTTAAATAAAATTAAAGAAAGTTTATGTATAGGTAATTGTCTTTATTAACAGTAAGACAATCCCTTAATTTTTTTCTCTGCTGAAAAACCTATCCATCACTTCACCCACCTTCCCCTTTTATCTTCATGCCTTAGAGGAAAATGTGTTCACACAAAAGCTTAATCCCTCCCTGTTTTCCTCACCTAATTCTAAATCATATTTTTCACTGATTCCCTCCCTTTTGCTTACAAATATACTAAAGATTTTCCTATCCTAACAACAACAACAAAAGACATCTCAATTCTGTTTTTCCCTTCAGCCACTTTCTGCTTTAACAATTTCCCCTTCACTACTGGGAGCCGAAAAGTCATCTAAACTTACTGTTCCTTCCCTTTTCCCACTCATTTGCTCTTCAGTTCATTGGTCTATATTCCTGTCACTTGAATGAAACTACTCTGATTGAAATCAAAGATGTAGCTATTATTGGATCCAGTAACTGCATAAATATCTCATCTTGTTTTACTTTCCTGCAACATTCAACATTGTCAATCACATCCTCCATTACTAAAACTTTCTTTGTCTTGCTTCTTATGTAAGTATATATATTTTTTGTGCTCTCCTTAAATAGTGATTTTTTCCCCCTGCCATTTCTCTCATTATTTCTCCTCCGATAGCACCTAAGTGTCTGTCATTTAATCTTGCTTTGGCATAGGATGTAATTTATCCTAAACATATCATTCTTGCTGCAACTTCTCTAGTGAGTTTCATCTATATTTCCAACTGTTTATTGCCCAGTTCCTCTTCAATATTCTTTAGCAGTCTCCAACTTTAACCTGTCTATCATAAAACTCATGATCTATCTCCTGAAATCTGCTTTTCTTCCTGACTTACTATCTTAGTTAATGTTCATTAAACTAAAATCTAGGAAAAACACAAGACTTGGAGTCAGAAGTTCTGGGATCAAATTCTGGGTCAAAATCAGATTAGTTTTATTATTTTGTATGAGTTTCTTTTCTCAAGCCTCGATTTCCTCACCTGCAAAATAGTAAAATAATGCTTCAAAGAGTTTTAGAAAATAAGTAAATGAAGATTAAAATGAAAGCATCTGGCAAAATGTCTAACATGTAGCCATCACTAAACACGTGTTAGTTTCCTTCGTTTTTTTTTCTACATTGCCTTCTTCCTGTCGAAGGACAAGATCATCATACAATAACTAAAGCAATAAATGAATTTGTTACTTTCTTAAATCAGGGAGAATGATGGTAGCAGGGAAGTTTCCCTTAGCAAAGCCAACATTTGGAAAAGGCATGGGGAGAAACTGACAGACTTTTGAGGAGGCATAGATTTCAGAGTTTGAAAGACTTTCAGGAGTGGCAGTGGTTGAAGCCCGCTGTAGAGGCATACTTCTTCAGGTCAAGCTGGCTGGCTTTCAGAAGTGTATTCACTGAAGATAGTTGTCATTGATTTATTAATGCTTTTTATTCCTGTTTGGGTGGTTACTCACTACCAAGCCTCAGAACAACATCTTGTCCCAGGAATGTGGAATCTTTGAGGTTTTCTTGGTTTTGTTTCTCATTCTTTTTCTCTCCACCCTGCCTCTCACCAATTTTCAGTTGGTCAACAGTCTTGCTCATTCAACTTCCAATGTCTTTCAAAACTTGCCTAGCCCCAAGTGTCTATCTCTATTTCTGCTGGTGCCCTAATTTATGTTTTCATCATCTTTCAACTGTTCTTTGGTAATGGCATCTGAATATGCTAACTCAGTCTCCCAGCCCCCAGACTCCAACTCTCATCCACTCTCCACACTGGCATCAGAGTTAGTCACCTAAAACAGGTATGATAATCAACTCTAACTTAAAATCTTAATGATTTCACTGGGTTTATAGCATTTTTCCCAATATCACCTGATATTAAAATGCAGATTTCTGGGTCTCATGGGGCTGGGTTCCAGGAATCTGAGTTGTAATAAGTATTCCCAAGATGTTATTGTGTTCACAGAAGTTTGAGAACCACTCACTTGTAGGCTATAATGCAAATTCCTTGCCACAAGCAGTCCTAATGAACCAGCTTTCCAGCTTCATATTTTTGTACTTTCCATGTATCCTGTATTGTAATTACACTGAGCTACTCATCTTTCTGCAGACACACATGGAAAATTCTCTTCTGTTTTCTCTGTATGTTCTGGCCCTTCAGCCTGAAATATTAATTTGCCTCATAAACTCCTGCTAATCCTTGACAGCCAGTTCACATCTTTCAGAAACCTACCTTTTTCATAATTATGTTTCTGTGCCTTCCTGTATAATTCGTAATTGCAATGTGTGGAGTTGAGTGCCTACTTTTCCCTCTGGTGGACTGAGTTTCTTGAGGGTAAATGTCAAATCTTATCCATATGTACATGACTATTACCTAGCACACTGCAATCATATAATACATGTTGACTGCATATTTGCTGAATTAAATTTTTATGGAAACCTTGAAGAATATCAGAATAGAATATCAGCCTAGAATATCAGAGAAAGGTATATTAATCTACTCCATTTATTTGTAGATTCAACTAAAGCCCGGTGGTATTCACTGACAACAAACCAACTTTACTTTGGCCCCAAACTTTGTTGGAAATAAAAATTAACCTAAGTCCAGATACTTTTAACAGAAAATTGTTTGTATTCTGTTTGTTCATTGGATTGCAAGTTTTTGGATTGTTCCACAAAATTTGTAAGTTCCTTTCTAACCCATATTTATTTGGAATGGCTTATGCAGACCCAGGACATCTTTTCATTTGATTATTTTTCTTATTCACAAAAGTAATAGCACTAATTTCAAACAGTGGAACAATTTAACATATAAAAGTTAAAAAATAGTAATCTTTACGTACATACAGCTTCTGACTCTCACCTTCATCAACCCTCTTTTTATTCCTATGAGGTAACCAATGTTTATAGCCTGATATGTACTCCTCCTACTTTTCTCTATGCTCATATAGAATAGGTTTAAAAATTTGCTTTGTTTGTTGTTAATGGAATCATATTATACAAATCTTGAAATTTACTTTTCTTACTTCATAGTACATTGTGAATATTCCTCCAATCAATAGATAGAAATCTAACTTGGTTTTTTTAAGAACTAAATAACATGTCATAGTATGGTTGTACTACCATTATTTAACCAATCCCCTGTTCCTAAACAGTCATGCTATGTCCAGTTGTTTTTTTCTCACTATCCACAATGCTTCAATTAACAATGCAGTCTATACATGTACTATTGTTATTTATGTAGAAGGGATTATCAAAAGTTAAATAGCAGAAGAAATGCGTATTTTTATTTTTAATGATCAGATTGTGTAGCAACGTGTTAAACATCTTAAGTTTACTGGGCACTTGAATTTTCTTTTTGAATTAGATGCTTGTATCCTTTGTCCATTTTCCCATTGATTTGTTTTTTTAAAGACAATAATTTTTAGAAGCTCTTTTGTATTAACCTTTTGGCTCTTAGATATGAAACAATTTTCTTCTATTTCCTGCTTATCCTCTTTTATTGATTATAATATCTTTACCCTGAAAGCATTTGATATTTTTATGTAATGAGTTATATTTATCTAGTCCTTTATGGATTTTTATATTTCTTATTTTTATCCCAAATTTCTTTCCATCTCCAATTTATGCAGTCTTCTAATTTTTATTCTAATATTTGTATTGTTTTACTTCATGTATTTAAATATCAAAAGGAATTAGAAATTTAGTTTTGCTTTTTTCCAGGTGGACAGCCAATTAGGTCAACGGAATTTAATAATAAGTTAATTACAGGGATGAGGTGAGGAAGAAATTGTCTACTATTATAATTTCATTAATATTTAGTTGCCTCTTCAAATTTTCTATTGCTCCTTAAATTGTACCATTTAATGATACTTTACTATGAGACAGGAAATGACTGAAAATATTTTGTACCTCAAGAGGTTCACAGGTGTGGCAAAGTTTGTTTTTTCAATTGTGAAAAATGTTTCCAAGTTTTCTTTTACAAAATGATAAATGTTCTAAATTTGTTGACATTTTCTGAAATGACAAGTGACTGCCACAAGAAAGCTACTAGTTGTGTGTACTCAATAATAAGGGCGATCTGAATGTTTCTGGGCCAGGCGCGGTGGCTCACCCCTGCAATCCCAGCACTTTGGGAGGCCGAGACAGGTGGATCATCTGAGGTCAGGAGTTTGAGACCATCCTGGCCAACATGGTGAAACCCCATCTCTCCTAAAAATTAGCCTGGCATAGAGGGTAAGTGTTGGCTATGGATGGTTGTTTTTTGTTTGTTTGTTTTGTTTTTGTTTTCTTTGAGATGGAGTCTCACTCTGTTGTTCAGGCTGGAGTGCAGTGGCGCAATCTCAGCTCACTGCAGCCTCTGCCTCCCAGGTTCAAGTTATTCTCCTGCCTCAGCCTCCCAACTAGCTGGGATTACAGGTGTGTGCCACCATGCCCAGCTAATTATTGTATTTTTAGTAGAGACACGGTTTCGTCATGTTGGACAGGCTGGTCTCAAACTCCTGACCTCGGGTAATCTACCCATCTTGGCCTTCCAAAGTGCTGGGATTACAGACGTGAGCCACTACGTCTGGCCAATATATCTTATGTGTTAGTTGTTTTGGGAAATAATACTTGACCTTTTTATACTGCTATACCACTGATAGTACCTATTAACATATCATTTAAATTTTTCAACAAGAAGAACATCATGCTCAATTAGAAACTTAGCTAATGAATTCTAGTTCAAACTCTGCCATAGAAACCCCAAATTTACTTAAAGTTTGTGCAGAGATCTCATTTTTGTGTTTAAAAATTTTCTATAACAATATAATTAGGACATTGATTAATATAAAATATATTTTATTAAAATGAAATGATTGTTAAATTAATCAAACATACATAAATCACTTTTGCTATCTACATGCATTCATGTATTCATTTATCAAATATAAATTATTTACTACATTACCAAGTACATTCTAGCCTCTGGATATGCAATAATCCATGGGATCTGGTCCCCTTACTTTAAAAGAGCTTATGTTTTAGTTGAAGAGACAGTCAAATAAATAATTCAGCAGGGACAAGTTTAATAATGAGTCATAGGTTCAGTGCTATCATAGAGGAAGGAATGATCATTTTTGTTTTGGAAAGTAAGGGGGTGCCTGGGAGGTTTCATTGAGAGAATAATAGCTCAATGTAGGCTTGAAAGACAGATAAGAATTTCCCTGGTTGACAAAAAATAGAAAGTCATTTTAAATAGAAGGGAGAATATGTCCAAAGGCAAAAAAAGCATAACAACATTATGTTCTAGGAAATGCAAGTGGTTTAGTGTTTTTCAAGTGTAAGGTTTGAAGCAGGAAGTTGCTGGAAATGAGTCTGGATTGATATAATGAAGCAAATTATATAAATAATATAGGCATTAAGGGATTTTCACTGTAAGATTTACTTTTCAGATAATCTAGCTCTGATATAGTTACAACCAAAAGAGTAAAATAATCCACCCAAGTTCTTCAAAATAGGAACTGCACAAAAGCTAGATGAAACTATGCAATTGTTTGTTACTTATTTCCCAGGGGTGTTTTGGGAAATCACAAACTATTCATAAGCACATAAAGTCAAAGAAACTCATATATAGACAATGAAATTACATTTAAGTCACAAGTAAAACTAAAATTATTGAATAGGAGAATGAATAATTACAATACTAATACAATGATGATGTTGAAATACTGATTTTAAAATTTTGATTTGGTAATTCCAGTACAAAATAATTGAAATAAATAAACAGTCTAATGTTTCATCTATTTGTCATTCAGGGGAAAATTCAAGTGGATATGGTGGCCTGCATTTATAGTCTCAGATTCTCAGAAGGCTGAGGCAAGAGACTTGCTCGAGCCCAGTAGTTCAAATTCAACTTGGGCGAAACATCAAGATCCTCTCTAGAAATTAATTCATTAATTAATAAAGCAAAACAAATCTTAGGGTTTAAAGCAGTATTTAAAAAAGTTGGCTGAGTTATAGTAAGTTGGTCTACATAAGACAACTATGTAATTACTTAGAAAGTTGAAAGTATCTTAATGTTTTCTTATAAATAAAGTTTTTCAAGAGTTTAGAGGGCCGGGCGTGGTGGCTCACGCCTGTAATCCCAGCA
>NW_012110896.1:652601-670034 GCF_000951045.1 Mandrillus leucophaeus | reverse complement strand
CTCAGGCTCCTGAGTAGCTGGGATTACAGGTGCGTGCCACTATGCCTGGCTAATTTTTTATATTTTTAGTAGAGACGGGGTTTCACCATGTTGGTCAGGCTGGTCTTGAACTCCTGACCTTGTGATCTGCCTGTCTCAGCCTCCCAAAGTGCTGGGATTACAGGCCTGAGTCACCAGGTCGGCCTACTAATTGCAAGGCAGTTTTTAAAATTTCCATTTGCTCACTTATTCAACAAATACTTGCTGACTTGCTGACTTCCTCTATTCAGTGCACTGGCTACATACTGAGAAAGTGGTACAAATAATACATTTCTTTCCCTGAGTCTAAAGGGAGGAAACAATCATGTGAAAACGTGTTACAATTCAATGTATTAAGAGCAATAATAGAAGGATGTTTGACTATTAAGGTGGCTCAGAGGAGGGAGTTTTATTTTCTGGCACATTAGAGACAGCTTTAGAATGAAAAAAAAAAAAAAAAAAAAAAAAAGAGTTTAGGGAAAGGAAAGGTTATTTCTAGTTGGTCAGGATGATTATTTTAGAGTTGAGGTCATGAATAGTAGATGTGAAATAATGGGTTTGCAGACTTAAAATAAATGGAATATAGTCAAGAAAAACAGGGTAAAACAATATTTAGTAACTGACAAGAGATTTTGGCTGAGGGAATTTAATACTATTCAATTCATTTCATAGATCTTGACAAAGCCATACCTTTGTTAGTCATTTCTCTTCAGATGACAGGTACAAAAACTTAAACAGCTTAAGCAACAAGGAGAATGTGTTGGCTTCTGTAACTGAGAAATCATGTTTGGCTGTGTGCAAGGTTCAGGCAATTTTATTATTACTCTCTCTCTTACTCACTGTTGGCTCTATTGTTAGGCAGATCCCTCCCTGCTTCAGTAATGGCTGGAAGTTTCAGACATATATGCCAACCTCAGCAACATCTGCAAGAAGAGAACTTCTCTTTCAGCAGTTGTTCCAATAAAACTCCCATGATTTTCTCTGTTTGCACTAACTGAGGCCTTAGGTCTTAGGCTCTTCCCTTAACTAATCACTGTGGCTGGTAGTTGATTTCTGATCACTTAGTTCCACGAAGCCTTTTAAAGTACAGAATTCTTATTTGGCCAAACCTTAGACACCAGGTGTTGTAGGTTCCAAAGTGGAATGACATGGTTGGAATCATCCAACTCAGTCTTGAATTTGTGTTCCTCATGCATTCATATAGTCTGTTAGAACTATAATATAAGAGAGCTACAGTCCAGAAGGAAATTAGGATCTTAGAGAAGATATTATATAGTAAGAAAGTAATTTTATCACAGAAATTAAATAGTTTAATATTCACATATGACACACACTGATGCAAACAAATATTTTATAGTGCTCTATATGTTCCTGCTCTCAAGGGACTAAAAAACTAGTGGAAGAAATCAATAGTTTAAAAGATTATTACAACGTAGTAAATGTGTTGTTAGAGGGTTCTATGGGAACCCAGAGAAGGGGCATGTTTCTAGGAGGTAAAATGGGATGTGAAAGTTGTGGGCAAATGTGTCTGAGAAGAAAATGTGGTCTCTAAGTATAGTTGAAACATAATTTCGATATTCTCCATAATTTAAATATGAAAGTTCTTAATTGTTCAAAAGATTAACAGCCAGAGAAAGAGGTAACTTAGCTTTCACTTCCTACAAATTGCTTTCGTTGAAATATATTCCACAGACTTTTCACAATTTTCAGCTTATTAATTTTAGGACTTTTCTGTCCTCTATATTATCAATCAAGGATGGAATTTTGTAATGGAGGAAGAACAAGAAAACCAGAAAGAATTTGTTAAAGGATACTGTGATTAAGGCATTTCTTTTGTTAGTTTCTCTGAGTATACTTAAGAAGTTCTGTTTTACTAAGTGAATAATTAGAAAAATACCGCTCTACACAATTCCTTATGAGAAGGCAGAGAGGCTCCCTGGGACAAAAGAAGGGAAATATCAGCGTGTGAGTGCCTGCTGTTTCCCAGATGCTGGAATCTGTGCTCCGCACACTCAGAGACTGGATAACCGAGTGCTGGTCTCAGTTTTACCAGTGAACCAGTTCATGGGTGGTCTTGAGTGCTTCTTTTCTTCTTTTGTTTCCTTGTCGGAAAAAATGGGAATAATTTTTATATTGCTTACTTTTGCAAGCAGATGTGACTGCTTTCTTTCTCTTCTTTTCCTTCTCTTCCTTTTTCTTTTTTACCTTCCCGCCTTCCTCCTTCTCCTCTTTTCTTTTTTTCTAGAAACATTTTATTAGAGCCTACTAAATACCAAGCATTTAGTGTCGGGGAAACAAACATGAAAATGGCATAATATTAATACTTATCCTCAAACGGTCACAGACAGTTGGGGAAACTGAATAGTGAATAAACAATGTCAATAAAGCAGAATCTAAATTCTGGGAATTGGAGGAAACCTTACCTCAGGCTGCTAGTAATCGCTCAATAATTGAGAAAAAATATGTATCTTTCTGCAGCACATACACAGATTTCCTTGTAAAGTCAAACCTGAGGTAAACAACAGCTACTTTAGCATAGTAAATTACTCGATGAGCCATGTCAGCCACAAATTGGGTACCCATTCACTGGACCTTTAGATCTTTGGTTTTAAGATAACTCCTTTTACATGGATGTATTAGTAGTGTCAGTCTTTTCTTCAACGGTTCCATAACAATCATCATGGCTACTGACATGCCAGGGTTCTGGTGAGAATTATAGGAAACATGTATATAAAAATGTTAAACTAATGTAAGGCTTTTTTTTTTTTTTTTTTTGAGACAGTGTCTTGCTCTGTCACCCAGGCTGGAGTGCAATGGCGCGATCGCAGCTCACTGCAACCTCTGCCTTCCAGGTTCAAGCGATTCTCCTGCCTCAGGCTCCTGAGTAGCTGGGATTACAGGTGCGTGCCACTATGCCTGGCTAATTTTTTATATTTTTAGTAGAGACGGGGTTTCACCATGTTGGTCAGGCTGGTCTTGAACTCCTGACCTTGTGATCTGCCTGTCTCAGCCTCCCAAAGTGCTGGGATTACAGGCCTGAGTCACCAGGTCGGCCTACTAATTGCAAGGCAGTTTTTAAAATTTCCATTTGCTCACTTATTCAACAAATACTTGCTGACTTGCTGACTTCCTCTATTCAGTGCACTGGCTACATACTGAGAAAGTGGTACAAATAATACATTTCTTTCCCTGAGTCTAAAGGGAGGAAACAATCATGTGAAAACGTGTTACAATTCAATGTATTAAGAGCAATAATAGAAGGATGTTTGACTATTAAGGTGGCTCAGAGGAGGGAGTTTTATTTTCTGGCACATTAGAGACAGCTTTAGAATGAAAAAAAAAAAAAAAAAAAAAACTTGAGTTGGATCTGGAAGGATGAGTAAGAGTTTGGCAGGTGAATGTTGAAGTGGGTGATGTAAGAGATGGGAAAGGCATTCTAGGCAATGGGAAAATCATGTGCAAAGGCAAGAAACATGGAACAATGTACTGTTTGGGAACTTTAATAATTTACTAATTGAAACATAGAGCATGGGCAGGGATTTGAGGTTAGGAAGGTTGATAGGAAGAAGACCAGACGCTGGGTCCTGCGTATCACACTAAGAAGACTGGATTTCTTGTTGTGCACATTAAAGAGTCATTAAGGGTTTCAAAAC
Organism: Mandrillus leucophaeus; assembly: GCF_000951045.1. Classification (NCBI taxonomy): domain Eukaryota; kingdom Metazoa; phylum Chordata; class Mammalia; order Primates; family Cercopithecidae; genus Mandrillus; species Mandrillus leucophaeus. The sequence goes on along the minus strand of NW_012110896.1, from coordinate 666,363 downwards.
AGGGGAGTTATAAATGCTTAGATTCATATTGTAGGAAGATCAGCCATGGAAGAGTGTGAATAATGCACTGGGATAAGGAGAAAGGAAGATCCATTAGAGTCAATCGTGATGGTTTCGTTAAGAGAATACTATTAACAACAATATGTTGCACATTTCAAAATAGCTACAAAAGATTTGAAATGTTCCCAACACTAAAAATGATAAATGTTCTCGGTAATAGATAATCTACCCATCAGTAGTTATTTAGGATTTGATAATTACACATTGTATCCATGTATCAAAATATTACATGTACTCATAAATATGTATAATTACTATCCATAAAAATTTTTTAAAGAAAAAACATCAATTTTTTTTAAAAAGACAAATACTAAAACAATAATAGTGAGAATATTCCAAATTAAGAAGTACAGGGAAAAAAGCATATTTGAATGGGTGGGAGGGATGAGTTTAATATTGTATATGTTGAATTTGAAATAGTACTACAGGGTTGGCATTCAAAAGTGTAATCTAAGATAGCCATATCAATCTAGGAGTCCATAGGCACATTGAAGCTCTCAATATAATTTCTTCCTTTTTTGAAAAATGTTTTTTGTTCTGAAATGATATGAATCATGAAGGACACCTCTAAAATCTAATAAATAAATTATAGGAACTCAAACTCAGAAAAAGATGGTTTATCTTCGTGTTGGCAAACACTTGCCCAAATAATGCCTATGTCTGAAAGTAAGTGAATCCATCTCTCTTATGTCACACAGTGTTGTTCAATGGGGGTATAAGAGGATATTGGAAAGGTAGAAGAAAAAAGTGTGGCTCAAGAAGCGATCCATTCACATGTGGAAAGAGGAACAAAAGCTCTTGGCACAATGGGATCATTATCTGCTTGGTTTCTTTTTATTATAATGGAGCCATTATTATTTACCATTTTTTTCTGGGCACCAGAAACGATACTTCTATTCTAATAAAAGGTCAAATGCTGTGTACGTTGTACTGTTCCTCACACTCAAACTTTGAATAGTAGTTGTTTTGAAGTCATATTATTTTTAAAAAGCAAGAGGGAAAAATACTGCATGATAATCTTTTTCTTGTATTTTTCTTTACAAATAAAACCAATTTTTTTTTTATTTTGTAAAATAAGAACTCCCTCATTAGCTAGGAGTATAAATACCAGAATTTTGTTTGCTAATGAAAATAAATGCTACAGAGACAAATAATGAGAATTAATTTCCTATTTGCACATATTTTCCACCAAATATTTCACAATTTAATCCTCATAACAACTTGTGAGGTAAGCAGGGAAGATGCTATTATTCCCACTTTACAGATGTTCAACCTCCTTTGGATTTAGCCATTTTCAAAACAAGTGAGTTGGAGACAGTAAAATGAATGGACTTAACCAAAGAGGTCTGAGGACCTGTTTATATTCGCATTCTATTAATTATTCCATGAGTAAATGCTATGTTTACTAAATGCACTGTTCGTATTGCCCAGAAATTTCAAATCATCATACAAGTGGATCCAGTATTTATTCCAGAGACAAAGATTGGTAATCTCTCATTAGTTTCAAAATTTCCCATATTACTTTATCTTTAGATAAATATTTCCTTTGTACTTGATGACTTTACTGTTTTTAATTTGCATTTTATATGACAGCTAGTCCCAAACATTATTTGAGGTGACTAAATAACAATAGTCTACATTAACTGAGATCTCATTCCATGCCAGGATGTATGGGTTCTGCATGCATTTTATAATTAAATTCTCCAACAATGCTGTAACACAGATAATGAGTATTCTTATTACCCTCATTTCACAGATTAAGAAATTTAGATGCAGAGGGGTCAAATTATACAATGAGGAAGGTTAAGGAGCAAATTCCTATTCCGGTCTGGTTAACTCCAAAACCCATCTGCTATAGGTTCTCTTTAGCATAAAGTATACATGAAATATGGGAGAGGAGCACTAAAAAAAAACAGAAGAAAAGCTTTTAGAAGAGGGATAGGATAGCAATAACTTAATTGCTACAAGTACCTATGCTATATCCAGCTCCAAGTTTCCTGACAGAGCTAAAAATATGAAACTGTTTGATTTGGAAATCCTCTTAATCTGACAAATGAATATATAAAATCATCTTTTATTTAGAATAAATATTTAGAACTGTTTCTCTCATTCCCCCGTATGATAAAGATATTGGATATTAAAATAGTCCACATCTTTTATAAAATATTTTGCAAAAGATATAGAAGTTTTCTTTAAATGAATAAGTATCTTGCTTGAGATTTGTTAAACTTCTTGGGTTGGTGGTTTACTGTTTTTGGTTAGATATTGGAATATTTTTAGTCAATAATATTTTCTCAAATATTTTTCTGCCCCATTCTCACTCTCCTTTTATTTACTGGGACTCTAATTTCATATATTTTTGAATGGCTTGAGAACATCTCATGTGCCACTGAGTCTCTTTTAGTTCTTTTTGCACTTCAGTTTGCATAATTTCTATTGGCCAATGTTCAAGTTCACTGATGCAATACATTTTTACTTAATATATTGTATTTTTCAGTTCTAGGATTTTTATTTTATTCCATTAAGCAATTTCTAAATCTCTTCATGAATTATGCAGTTCTCTTTTTACTGACTGACTTTGGTCTATGTGTCACATATTTCTAGTTCATCACATGTCTAGCTACTACTTTTTTTTTTTTTTTTTTTTTTTTGAGCCAGAGTCTCACTCTCCGCCAGGCTGGAGTGCAGTGGTGCAATCTCGGCTCACAGCAAGCTCCGCCTCCCGGGTTCACGCCATTCTCCTGCCTCAGCCTCCCGAGTAGTTGGGATTACAGGTGTGCCACCACGCCCGGCTAATGTTGTTTTTTTTTTTTTTTAGTAGAGACGAGGTTTCATCATGTTAGCCAGGATGGTCTCCATCTCCTGACCTCGTGATCCGCCCACCTCGGCCTCCCAAAGTGCTGGGATTACAGGCGTGAGCCACTGCGCCCAGCCATGTCTAGATGTTTTTATTGTATACTATACATTGTAGATGATATGTTATAAGACACTGAATTTTGGTATCTTCCTCTGAAAGTTGTTGGGTTTTGTTCTTATAATGATTAACTGAATATGTATGATTTGGCTTTATGCTTTATTCAGGAGGATCTATTTAGGTTTTCCTCGTAACCTTAGTGCAAATCTTTTCATTCTGGATATCAATTTATATCCCTAAGATTCTGGAGTATCCATGGAAAATTCAAGATGCTTACCAAACCTTCCTAAGTTGGCAAAACTCAAACTCCAAACTCTCTCCGTCGTGGTGAGGAGAAACCGAAGTATGTGATCTGATACCACTGTACCTACCTTTAAACCAAGGACAAAATGTCTACGTGAGCATTCTGTACTTGTCTTGTCCAGGCCATGTGCCAATGAAATTTTTACTTTCCTTCTAAGCTGCTACCTGGGTCAAGTTTGATCACCTGAGTTGCTCAACTAAAGTGTTTTTCTTAGGCATGTTCCTGAGAATTGATGGTATGCAAGGGTGGGCTTGAAGTAGAAAATACAAAACTCACTTTTTCCGTTTGTCCTGTCTCTTGTTTATCTCCAGCTCTTCCGGATGTCCAACTGTAAGAAGCTCTATTTTTTTCCACTTTAATATACCACCTTTCCTATTAATTTTCCCAGAAGTCCCTGCAAAATTGGAGGGGAGATTAATTCAGGATATGCCCCTGAAACTCTGTTCAGTTTATTTTCTCTTGGGAGCCTTGCTCTAACTGTGACCCTGTTGACTTTTCCTATAATACCAGATTTATTTTTGTGATTAGTCTGCTCAAAGTGCAATACAATTTGTTTAGGGATACATACATGGGTGCAAAACTATAAATATTCACAAAGGAATGAGTAATATCAAAGAAAGTGTGGCCTCTTTAGGGAAAAGAGAAGCTTGTGATTACAAAGGTGCATACAAATTACACCTAAGGTGCTGGTAATGTTCTTTTTCTTAATCTGGGTATGGGGTTATTCATTGTGTTATGATTCTTTAATTTTACATGTTCATTTTATATGCACTTCTGTCTGTATAATACATTTCATAATAGAAAGAGAACTTAGTACAACTACATAAAAGGACAAAAGGAAGAGAGAAAGATATTAGCAAGTAAGTTCTAGTTAAATATTTCTGCTGTACATAGAAAAAATAATGTGGTAATTTTAGAAGGTACCTTATTCAACACATAGTTGTTGGTGATTAATTCTAAGATGCAATTTTTTTAAAAAATGTCCTTCCATATGAAAATAAAAAGCATAAGTTTAGAGCCTGACTCACCAGGGTTCATACTCTACCTCTGCCAAATTCTAGTAGTGTGATATTGGGAAGATTATTTTTAATCTCTCAGTTTAGAAATCCTCAGTTTCCTCAGCTATAAAATGGGAATAAAAGTGACTACTTCACAGAGCTGTTGTAAGGGATAATGAATTAGCATAGGTAAAGTATTTCCTAGAATACCACCAATAAATAGTCCACCAACCCTGACTCCAAATTTATTCCTATGGGTATTTGATGATTAGAGACAGAGTGAAATCCATAGTCAAATTAATTCTTTGTATCAATTATAATAGACTTTTTCAACTCAGCTTCCTTGGAACTTAATTTTTATTCTAGAGCCAGCAATTACTCATTACACAGCATCGTTATTACATACTCTATTGCCTTATCCTTCAATATCCTAAAAATCCAGTCTCCCAAATACTTTCTCTGTTTAAAGCAAGTAAAAATACAGGATAGGAGACAGGTATAGGGGAAAAAACAGATTGGATGAAAACAAATGAACTGTGAAAAAGAGACCCACAGGAAGATTATAAAAAGTCCTTCCTGTTTAATGAGTCATGTGGTAGACTTTTCTTGTATAATCAGCAGCATCCCGGAAACAAAGTCATATAAAAAAGCACATAGCCCTAGGACATATATGCACTACCTAGAATTATTCTTTGATAAACACAGAAAATATTGCCGCAGGCTAGCAAAGGCATTTATAGACACATGGAAAACCTCTCTGGATTTTTTTTCCAAGAGTAAACTTACGGAAAAACCTTTTAGAAGCAGTTTGTTAATGAAGGTGTCACTCCTAATTAAACTTGACACTGAAAGCAACGTATTCACTTCTCTGAACAATCTATTTTTGGTTTTGTTTCCTAATCTTTCATCATGAGTAGGCATTTTTCTCAGTGCAGAGGTTCACACCCGTATCCCTCACACAAGCACAAAATAATAATTCAGAAGCAGCACATTTATGTGCTGAAACAATTATTTTGCTATTATCAGTAGAGTAAAAGGTCAAAATGTTGAGTGTAGAATTTGGGAGTTAGGCAGACTAAAGATAATTGAGTCTGGAGTAGCAAAGTGGACCCTGAAATTCAACAGACCCAATTTGAATCCAGGCTCAATCTTTCTTTACCTCTACCACCTAAAACCAGCTGTTTGATCTCTTTCAGCATGAGAATTGTCTTCAATAAAATGAAGTGTTGCTATGAGATTCAGTGAGAAGGCACATGAGAAGGGGCTAACACAGTGCCTCTTTTCTTCCCCCCTAGAATCTAGATTAGGACTGGAAACAGATCTAAAGCCTCCTGAGTCTCCCAGGGACTAAAATTAAACTGCTTCCCTGCTCTCTTGACTTGTATTTTTCTAACTTTTCTAACTTGTTCCACGGAAAATGCTTATATAATGCAGCTCTAAGTACCTGGCCATTACTGCCCTTGCCTTGCTTCCCAACACAAAGCTGCCTTGACAAATCAAAGGCAGAATCCCCTAGACTGACAATGGAAGAAGAATCCCCACAGGACGGAAATAGCTCTATGTAACAGCCACAATTCCTTCCTCCCACACTGAATTTCTCCTTGAGATTTCTCACCAGTAGTGCTGTCCCTACCCTCTGGTCTCAGGAACATTGTTTCCCCTAAAATATGGATCAAGTATTACATGCTTAACTATGACTATAGGAACTTGCCCTTATTTTCCAGTGACATAGAAACCCATTCATTCTTCATCAAATATTTGTTTACTGCCTAGTCCTGTTCTAGATGCAGGGGATACAGCACTTAATAAAACAGAGAAACACTCCTTCTCACTTGGAGTTTGCATTATTCCCTACACCAAGACAATTTAAAAATAGGTTTACCAAACACTGTGGGAAAACACAAAGGAAAGAGACAGAGCTGGCAATGTGTAATTTGATAACCTGACTCATGAATCTGTCTTCTGATTTCTCTTCAGCCTTTGGCCTACACCAGAGTGTTCCCACCTAGTCTTGTCTCAAAGTGTCATGAGATACTGTTCTCCAACATCTAGGAGTGTTCTTAATCTTGAATTGATTTCTTCAAGTCCAGACAAGTAGAGTGTGAGACCCAGAGAATATGTCTTCCCAAAATCAACTTCCTGCCTCAGGACTATCCTCTCTTCCTTTCACAAAATAAGAAGCTGGGTTAGGGAGGGACTCACCACCTGCTCATAGGGATGTGGTGTTTTCCTATTTTCTCAGGACAAAAACATTATTGGAACACAATCCAGGAAGCACAAAATGAGCAGTGGGGCTACATACATACTGCAGCATCATGGAGGTGAAGGAGAATGGGGGATGTTAAATCACATACACATATGCACACACATACACATACAGAAACAGCATTTTAATTTAGTTGCTAGGATTATCCTACGTTTTATTGGTGACGACACAACTGTGTGAAAATACTCTTGTTTCTCTCAGATAACAAGGCTTAAAAATTCATGTGCTCTGGAATGTATTAGGATTTCTTATGAAAAATAACATGCACACTTGCTATATACATGCATACTTTGTAACAAGACATTTTGACTGGTTTAGCTGGGCTCAGACCTTGGTGGTAAGGATAAGATCCTTTTCCCACCTGTTTGGATTAGGTATATATCTTAACTATGCAAAGCATTTTTACCCTAAGTATATTCACCTTGATTTCTTGAGTTTTCTTGCTCTTTTGCCCTCAGGTCCCCTGAAGAATAAGATGTTAGATAGTTAGGATTTTTTATCCAACTTTTAGCTGTAACATTATTTGACAGATTATATATACGCACACACACTCACACACAAGAATTATTTGAGAAAGAGCATTCCTTTATTTGATATAGAAAATCGCATTTAAAAAAACTACTTCTCCAACTTTAAATACCGTGGCAAATTGTCAGGTTCTGCTACATTCTTTTTTCAAGTGACAATGCTATTAAGATACTATCGCTCTGTGCACTCTTCTGGTACACTTGCATTGTGAGATGATTGAAAACCCTAGGTGTCAGTGATTCTGTCAAGTCTAGTTGCACGTATACCTTTCCAAACTTCACTGAGAAGAGACTTTGATTCTCAAATAATGTTATGAAGACTTTCCTAACTCATCAGCTCTCTGTTTTATGAGTTTTTAAATGGTAATTTACATTACTTAATAGTTGATTCTTTTTTCTATGCTTCCCAAGGGATTTTATGAAGTTTTTTTTCTAAATAAAAATGAAGCTCTTGATCATGCAGCCTCCATATAACCTCCTTTTTTCTTCCAACAAGAGCTTGTTTTTTGGTTCTATCCTTTTCCTCTCCCTGAACTCCCCAGTTCCCCTAAGGTCAAGCTAGCTCCATCCCTAGTTCCAGGCACGGCATGTGCTTGGGGCTTTTCTTATAATACCATAACTATGAGGAGGAAGTTTCAGAGCAAGGAAACTAGGAGTTGAGATTGCACGGTTTGGTCTCAGTTATATGCTCTGTGCATTTGGTTAAATTTCAACTGTCTTCTTGGCTTATCTAAGTGTTGCGGTCCCAAGAATTAGGATACTCTTCAATTACTTTATCTTTCCTCTTTTTCAATAATATATTACAAACCCATACATATTCCCTTAAATTTGCAGACTTATTGTGTTCTGTTTCCACTAAACTTTCATAATTTCTTTCTCCAATAAAGTAGATTCTATTCTAATCAACATTACCCGAATCCAGTAATATAAATGATTTCTTAGGTGTAGGTGAGAAAATTGTTCTATAAATGAAACAAATGTTCAGTTTTTCTTCAATTTTATCCTTTTTAGTCTGCAAAACTATTTATTATGGAGATGCCTCTAAAATGAGCTTTCATTTATATCTACAAGAAATAAAATTAATTAACGTAGTCCACATTAGAATAAGGAATCAGTTGAGAGGAAAATCAATTTCCATCATAGCATTTTCAATTACTGTCATGATTAGTATTTTAATTACTCTTGCATTCCTTTGTCTCTCAAAGAGAAAAATTTAAATGCTCTTCTCAAAAAGGTAAGTTTTCACTATCAAGAAAATGAAAAGACAACCTACAAATGGGAGAAAATATCTGCAAATTATGTATATGATCATGATAATAGTTTGATATGCCAGAATATACAAAGAACTCCTAAAACTCACCAACAAAAAGACAATTCAATTTTAAAATGGGCAAGGGACATGGATAGAAATTTCTCCAAGGAAGATAAACAAGTGGCCAATAAGTACACAGAAACAAAACTCGAAATTACTAGTCATTAGGGAAATACAAATCAAAATAACTATGAGGTACCACTTCACACCTACTAGAATGACTGTAATAATTTGTTTTAAATACAGAAAATAACAAGTGTTACAAGGATGTGGAAAAATTAGAACACTTGTATAATGCTGGCATGAATTCCGCTCCTAGGTGTATACCCCCCCAAACTCTATTCTTACATATATATATATGCCAAATAATTGAAAATAGGGAGTAAAACAGATATTTGTTCACTGTAGCTTTATTTAGAGTAGCTAAAAGGTGGGAACACCCCAAATGTCCATCAACAGATACGTGGATAAACGAAATGTGGTATATACATAGAATGGAGAGGTATTCAACTATAAAAATAAATGAAGTTCCTTTACCCACTATGATATGGATGAACGTTGAAAACATTATGCTAAAGTGAAATAAGCCTGACGCAAAAGACAAATATTGTCTGATTGTATCTATATAGAATTTCTAGAATGGGAAAATTCACAGAGACTGAAAGTAGAGGAGGTCATCTGGAACTGGTGGGAAACAGAAGCAGTGAAAAGTTATTGCCTTATAGTTATAGAATTTCCACTTGGAATGATGAAAACGTTTTGGAAATAGTCGTGTCAGTTGCACAACACTGTGAATGTAACAAATGCCACTGAATTGTACACTTAAAAATGGTTAAAATGGTAAACTTTGTGTTACATATGTATATTTTATCACAATTTAAAAATTCAAAAAAAAATGCAGTTATATTAAGGATGTGTCTCATTTTTGTTCTGCTGGTAAAAATCAATGTGATTATGTCTGTTATTCCAAAGAAACCTGAAACATGTTTTGTTCCTATACCAAATTTTCCTTAGTCTTGGCATATAAAAGCCACCTTCAAGAATTTTTTAAAAGTCATTTTCTTAGTATTCCCATGAATATAACAAAAAATTCTAGAGTTGGCACATTGATTTCTATTATAGGCATGTAACATCAATAATTCAAAACGATATATCATGAAATTCTTTTAACTCATGGCTCATATTCTTTCTGTAGCCAAATAGTGCTTGGCAAATCTATATAGCTCCAAAGAGTACCATAATTTACATTAACAGGTTTAACTGAAATAGTAATTTAAGTGGAAGGTAGATGTTCTTTATGAACTCTAATGGAAAGCATCAAGTTTGAAGTGGTACTCGGGGATTTTTATCTTGAAGGAGGCCCTAACATTTAGAGACACATTAAAGGCTTGTTTTTAAAAGAGACTGAAAAAATAATAATAAAAAGGTAACTTAGGAATTGCCTTAATTTCTTTTTTGCATCAGAGAATTACAATTCTGGGAGCAAATGTGTTATAACTTTTGAAGATCCCTTGGGTTAGTGCAATGAAAATCTGCAGTGTTGCATAAAATTTGAAAACACTTTATCCTTACCAGTGGATCACACATAATGCCTTTAAAAGTTTAACATACTTATTTTGCAAAAGAAAATGGTAAGAAACGTTAGGTTTGGATGCCAATTTTTTCTGCATTCCCTCAGTTGATCCCAGATAATCACAAGCAGCATTAGAAATGAAGTATTCCTTTCATTCCTACCCACCCTCCCCAGTCACCCTATCAGCGCCTGCTTGATAAATCTCAGGCAGTGACTGGGGAGCAGTGTACTCCTAGGAATGCTTGACAAATTTAAATGCTTTTCTATGATGTAAAATAAAAAGGTGATGAGAAAGATGATGTTCTATGCAGGACTGTATATGTAAAGTGGCCCCCAAATGCCAAAGGAGCCAAGAAACCAAAGGATGCGGCAGACAAATTCAGTTTGTTGGAAAGGTTGGTTTATTGGGGGAACTTAAAAATGGAAGCATGGTCTTGGGTGGCAGCAAGAGAGGTAGATCTCAGCACTGTTACTCCCCAAACCCATGACTTGTATATCATAGAGAAAGGATACATGTGCTCTTTAGAGACAATTAAAGGTAACCCTCCAGAACAGGCAAGAATGTTGTATGTAGCGTAGCCTATAATCTGTGTGATATCATCAAAGTTACTTTGATCCAAAGGCAAGATTTATAGTGAATACATGTTCTTACAATAAGGACAGTCAATAAAGTAGGAATCAGGAAGCATTTATGGAACTGAGGTTAATCAGAAGTTAACGTGGCAGTCACTTTTGTCTCCACAGATGGAGAAGTGTTTGAGACTTAAATACTAATATATGTCTCCAGTAACTTTTGCCAAATAGCAGGACAGATTAAAGAAATTCTGTTGGTGAAGTATCCCAAAGGTGTTCTTCAGCTGAACTGTCCTGCTTACAGGGTTCATAGAGTCAGATTTGCTTCCTACTTCTACCTAGAATAAGGAACCTTTCTTCACATGACATTTTTCATTTCACAGAATGACTTAATCCCTGGCTTTTATTATTTTTCTTATCCTTAGTTTACAGATCATTTGGATTATCCCAGGTATTAATTGTATTTTAACCTTTGGAATTTTATTTTGTTTCTGCTGCCTTTTTGGAAATGTACTAACATTTTTGGAAAGGGGGAAGGGAAGTTTTTATTTTAAACAGAAAGATAGCTACATTTAACTGATGTTTATTATGTGTTAAAAACTCTTTAAGCATTTTACACATATTAACACATTTAATCCTCACAATCCTACATGGTGGGCTACTAGTGTTACTAGCATATGATCTTCATTTTTAGAAGAGGAAACTAAGGCATAGAAAAGGCCGAGACAATTAACTTGTATATAATGGAGTCAAGAATCCTAGCTCCAAACTTATGCTCTATCATTATACCATATTGCTTTGTCTAGTACATTCAAAATCTTTTTTATGTAATTTTTACCCATGGCTAATTGAATTTTACTGATTATGTTAATCACAGTACAGCTTATTTTATGTAATTTTCAAAGATTTATCCAGACTTTACTATGTATCAGTTGTTGTCAAGGCTGCTAAGAGTAGTAAGGTGAGAGAGTTATTTTTCTAGTGGGTAGATTTCCACATGGCTGCGGAGGCCTCAGGAAACTTGCAGTCCTGGGGAAAGAGAACACAAATATGTCCTTTTCCACAAGGCGACAAGAGAGAAATGCAAGCAGGGGAAATACCAGAGGCTTATAAAACCATCAGGACTCACTCATTATCATGAGAACAGCAAGGGAGAAATGCCCCAATGATCCAATCACCTCCCTCCAGGCCTCTTCCTAGATTACAATTCCTGGGGATTACAATTACAGAGATTTGGGTGAGGACACAAAGCCTAACCATATCAGTAGATAAGTTAAATTTGCAGAGTTGAATTTGCTATGAAGCTAATGAAGCTTAAACTTTATCTATGGGGAGCCTTCTAAGATCTTGGGAGGAGGTCAAGCATATGTTCACCTGGTCCAAATTTTGGTAATTTTTGAAAAACAAGGAATTTAACAGTAATTGGTTAAGACTGCTGTCTCCATCTATTCCAACGTTTTCTCTATCACACTTCTCATATTAGTAGCATTGGAGTTGGCCAGGGCTATTTCTGAAATCCAACTAAAGAGAATTTGATTTGGGAATAAATTTAGTTTGACTTTTGTGTAATATATTTATGTGACTTGCAATCACATTCTTACATAATTAAGTTATGGTTTGCGATCGCATTGTATGAATAATTTCAGGGATGAATATTTAGTAGAAGCAATGAATTAGACTTTTGGATAAAATAACACAATAAAAAAGAATTCATTATATAAACACATTCAGAAAATATTTTTAATTTCTTGATGATTTGATATGAGTACCATCAAAATTGTTGAGGATAAAATAATTCTAAGACAAACTTATCAATTGGTGTCATTAAGTTAAATAATATTTTAGGTTAGTGTCTAGAGGAAAAAACATGAAATGCTCTGAAATTATAGCATGCACATAGGAAAGACACTAGATTGAGATTTATCCCAAACATGACAACATTTCAAAAAATGTATAGGGCATTGCCAAAAACAAATTGTGAAGCTGAACGAAACTTAAAAAGTACAGTCAATTGTGTTAGAGAAAGGTAAAGGTCTACATTATTTTCTATACTTTCTATAAAAATTATATTTCAAAACACTTATTTTTTTAATTTATTACACTTCAGGTTCTAGGGTACATGTGCACAATGTGCATGTTTGTTACATAAGTATGCACATGCCGCGTTGGTTTGCTGCCCCCATTAACTCATCATTTACATTAGGTCTTTCTCCTAATGCTATCCCTCCCACTGCCTCCCACCCCATGACAGGCCCCAGTGTGTGATGTTCCCTGCTCTGTGTCCATGTGTTCTCATTGTTCAGTTCCCACCTATGAGTGAGAACATGCAGTGTTTGCTTTTCTGTCCTTGAGGTAGTTTGCTAAGAATGATGATTTCCAGCTTCGTCCATGTCCCTGCAAACAACATGAACTCATCCTTTTTCATGGCTGCATAGTATTCCATGGTGGATATGTGCCACATTTGCTTAATCCAGTCTATCATTGATGGATATTTGGGTTGGTTCTAAGTCCTTGCTATTGTGAATAGTTCTGCAATAAACATACGTGTGCATGTGTCTTCATAGTTGCATGACTTAAAATCCTTTGGGTATATACCCAGTAATGGGATCGCTGGGTCAAATGGTATTTCCAGTTCTAGATCCTTGAGGAATCGCCACACTGTCTTCCATAATGATTGAATTAGTTTACTTTCCCACCAACAGTGTAAAAGTGTTCCTATTTCTCCGCATCCTCTCCAGCATCTGTTGTTTCCTGACTTTATAATGATCGCCATTCTAACTGGTGTAAGATGGTATCTCATTGTGGTTTTGATTTGCATTTCTCTGATGACCAGTGATGATGAGCATTTTTTCATGTGTCTATTGGCTGCATAAATGTCTTCTTTTGAGAAGTGTCTGTTCATATCCTTTGCCCACTATTTTATGGGGTTGTTTTTTTTTTCTTGTAAATTTGTTTAAGTTCTTTCTACATTCTGCATATTAGCCCTTTGTCAGATGGATAGATTGCAAAAATTTTCTTCCATTCTGTAGGTTGCCTGTTCACTCTGATAGTAGTTTCTTTTGCTGTGAAGAAGCTTTTCAGATTAATTAGATCCCATTTGTCTATTTTGGCTTGTGTTGCCATTGCTTTTGGTGTTTTAGTCATGAAGTCCTTGCCCATGCCTATGTCCTGAATGGTATTGCCTAGGTTTTCTTCTAGGGTTTTTATGGTTTTAGGTCTAACATTTAAGTCTTTA
>NW_012110896.1:649685-650233 GCF_000951045.1 Mandrillus leucophaeus | reverse complement strand
AAGTCTCTAAGGACTTGCTTTATGAATCTGGGTGCTCCTGTATTGGGTGCATATATATTTAGGATAGTTAGCTCTTCTTGTTGAGTTGATCCGTTTACCATTATGTAATGGCCTTCTTTGTCTCTTTTGATCTTTGTTGGTTTAAAGTCTGTTTTTTCAGAGACTAGGATTGCAACCCCTCCTTTTTTTCCTTTACATTTGCTTGGTAGTTCTTTCTCCATCCCTTTATTTTGAGCCTATGCACATCTCTGCACATGAGATGGGTCTCCTGAATACAGCACACTGATGGGTCTTGACTCTTTACCCAATTTGCCAGTCTGTGTCTTTTAACTGGGGACATTTTGCCCTTTTACATTTAAAGTTATATTGTATGTGTGAATTTGATCCAGTCATTATGATATTTGCTGGTTATTTTGCTCATTGGTTGATGCAGTTTCTTCCTAGCATCGATGTTCTTTACAATTTGGCATGTTTTTGCAGTGGCTGGTACCAGTTGTTCCTTTCCATGTTTAATGCTTCCTTCAGGAACTCTTGTAAGGGAGGCCTGG
>NW_012110896.1:647675-649635 GCF_000951045.1 Mandrillus leucophaeus | reverse complement strand
CATTGAACAGTGGTTTGTAGTTCTCCTTGAAGAGGTCCTTCACATCTCTTGTAAGTTGGATTCCTGGGTATTTTATTCTCTTTGTAGTGACTGTGAATGGGAGTTCACTCATGATTTGGCTCTCTGTTTGTCTGTTATTGGTGTGTAGGAATGCTTGTGATTTTTGCACATTGATTTTGTATCCTGAGACTTTGCCAAAGTTGCTTATCAGCTTAAGGAGATTTTGGGCTGAGTCGATGGGGTTTTTAAAATATACAATCATGTCATCTACAAACAGGGACAATTTGACTCTCTCTTTTCCTAATTGCATACCCTTTATTTCTTTCTCCTGCCTGATTGCCCTGGCCAGAACTTCCAACACTATGTTGAATAGGAGTGGTGAGAGAGGGCATCCCAGGGTTGTGCCAGTTTTCCAAGGGAATTTTTCCAGTTTTTGCCCATTCAGTATGATATTGGCTGTGGGTTTGTCATAAATAGCTCTTATTATTTTGAGATAAGTTCCATCAGTACCTAGTTTATTGAGAGTTTTTAGCACGAAGAGCTGTTGAATTTTGTCAAAAGCCTTTTCTGCATCTATTGAGATAATCATGTGGTTTTTGTCATTGGTTCTGCTATGTGATCGATTACATTTATTGATTTGCATATGTTGAACCAGCCTTGCATCCCAGGATAGAGCCAACTTTATCGAGATGGATAAACTTTTTGATGTGCTGCTGGATTTGGTTTGCCAGTACTTTATTGAGGATTTTTGCATCAATGTTCGTCAGGGATATTGGTCTAAAATTCTCTTTTTTTGTTGTGTCTTTGCCAGGCTTCGGTATCAGGACGATGTTGTCCTCATAAAATGAGTTAGGGAGGATTCGGTCTTTTTCTATTTACTGGAATAGTTTCAGAAGGAATGGTACCAGCTCCTCTTTGTACCTCTGGTGGAATTCGGCTGTGAATCCGTCTGGTCCAGGATGTTTTTTGGTTGGTAGGCTATTAATTATTGCCTCAATTTTGGAGCCTGTTATTCATCTATTCAGGGATTCAACTTCTTCCTGATTTAGTCTTGGGAGAATGTATGTGTCCTGGAATATATTCATTTATTCTAGATTTTCTAGTTTATCTGCACAGAGGTGTTTATGGTATTCTCTGATGGTTGTTTGTATTTCTGTGGGATCGGTGGTGATATCTCCTTTATCATTTTTATTGCATTTTTTGATTCTTCTCTCTTTTCTTCTTTATTAGTCTTGCTAGTGGTCTATTTTGTTGATCTTTTTAAAAAACTGGCTTCTAGATTCATTGATTTTTTGAAGGCTTTTTTTGTGTCTCTGTCTCCTTTAGTTCTGTTCTGATCTTAGTTATTTCTTATCTTCTGCTCGCTTTTGAATGTGTTTGCTCTTGCTTCTCCAATTCTTTTAATTGTGATGTTAGAGTGTTAATTTTGGATCTTTCCTGCTTTCTCTTTTGGGCATTAAGTGCTATAAATTTCCCTCTACACACTGCTTTAAATGTGTCCCAGAGATTCTGGTACATTGTGTCTTTGTTCTCTTTGATTTCCTTTATTTCTGCCTTCATTTCATTATTTAGCCGGTAGTCATTCAGGCGTAGGATGTTCAATTTGCATGTAGTTGTGTGGTTTTGAGTGAGTTTCTTAATTCTGAGTTCTAATTTTATTGCACTGTGGTCTGAGAGACAGTTTGTTGTGATTCTTATTCTTTTACATTGGCTGAGGAGTGCTTTACTTCCAACTATGTGGTCAATTTTGGAGTAAGTGTGATGTGCTGCTGAGAAGAATATATATTCTGTTGATTTGGGTTGGAGAGTTCTGTAGATGTCTTATTAGGTCCGCTTGGTGCAGAGCTGAGTTCAAGTCCTGGATATCCTTGTTAACCTTCTGTCTCCTTGATCTGTCTAATATTGACAGTGAGGTGTTACAGTCTCCCATTATTCTTGTGTGAGAGTCTAAGTCTCTTTG
>NW_012110896.1:636251-646670 GCF_000951045.1 Mandrillus leucophaeus | reverse complement strand
TTAGTCTGATGGGCTTCCCTTTGTGGGTAACCCGACCCTTCTTTCTGGCTACCCTTAACATTTTTTCCTTCATTTCAACTTTGGTGAATCTGACAATTATGTGTCTTGGCGTTACTCTTCTCGAGGAGTATCTTTGTGGTGTTTTCTGTATTTCCTGAATTTGAATGTTGGTCTGCCTTGCTAGATTGGGGAAATTCTTCTGGATAATATCCTGAAGAGTGTTTTCCAACTTGGTTTCATTCTTCCCGTCACTTTCACATATACCTATCAAATGTAGATTTGGTCTTTTCACATATTCCCATATTTCTTGGAGGCTTTGATCATTTCTTTTCACTCTTTCTTTCTCTAAACTTCTCTTCTCTCTTTATTTCATTAATTTGATCTACAATCACTGATACCCTTTTTTCCACTTGATTGAATCAGCTATTGAAGCTTTTGCATGCATCGCATAGTTCTTGGGCCATGGTGTTCAGCTCCTTCAGGTAATTTAAGGTCTTCTCTACATTGTTTGTTCTAGTTAGCCATTCATCTAATCTTTTTTCAAGGATTTTAGCTTCCTTGCAATGGGTTCGAACATCCTCCTTTAGCTTGGAGAAGTTTGTTATTACTGACCTGCTGAATCCTACTTCTGTCAACTCATCAAAGTCGTTCTCCATCCAGCCTTGTTCCATTGCTAGTGAGGAACTGTGATCCTTTGGAGAAGAAGAGATGCCCTGTTTTTTAGAATTTTCAGCTTTTCTTCTCTGGTTTCTCCCCATCTTTGTGGTTTTATCTACTTTTGTTCTTTGATGTTGGTTACCTACAGATGGGGTTTTGGTGTGGATGTCCTTTTTGTTGATGTTCATGCTATTCCTTTCTGCTTGTTCGTTTTCCTTCTAACAGTCAGGTCCCTCAGCTGCCGGTCTGTTGGAGTTTGCTGGAGGTCTACTCCAGACCCTGTTTGCCTGGGTATCACCAGCAGAGGCTGCAGAACATCAAATATTGTGGAACAGTAAATATTGCTGCCTGATCCTTCCTCTGGAAGCTTCATCCCAGAGGGGCACCCACCTGTATGAGGTGTCAGTTGGCCCCAACTGGGAGGTGATTCCCAGTTATGCTACTCAGGAGTCAGGAACCCACCTGAGGAGGCAGTCTGTCCATTCTCAGAGCTCAAACACTGTGCTCGGAGAACCACTGCTCTCTGCAGAACTGTCAGACAGGGTCGTTTAAGTCTGCAAAAGTTTCTGCTGCCTTTTGTTCAGCTATGCCTTATCCCAAAAGGAGGAGTCTACAGAGTCAGCAGGCCTTGCTGAGCTGAGGTGGGCTACGCCCAGTTCAAGCTTCCCTGACCACTTTGTTTACCTACTCAAGCCTCAGCAATGGCAGATGCCCCTCCCCCCACCGGGCTGCTGCCTCACAGGTTGATCTCAGACAGCTGTGCTAGCAGTGAGCAAGGCTCTGTGGGTGTGGGACCCACGGAGCCAGGCACAGGATATAGTCTCCTGATGTGGCATTTGCTAAGACCATGAGAAAAGTGCAGTATTTGGGCAGGAAAGTGAAATCCCTCAACTCCTTGCGCTTCCCGGGTGAGGTGACGCCCTGCCCTGCTTCAGCTCACCCTCTGTGGACTGCACCCACTGTCCAACCAGTCCCAGTGAGATGAATGAGGTCCCACAGTTGGAAATGCAGAAATTACCCATCTTCTGTGTCTATCACGCTGGAAGCTGCAGACCAGAGCTATTCCTATTTGGCCATCTTGCAATGGAGCGTCAAAACGCTTATTACCTGAAGAGGTGTTTAAAAAGTGCGAGCCAAAATGTAGGAAAAACCAATTATAATAGTGTGTTAAGCATTTGATTAGGAAAAATATTATGCTATTTCTGGTTTCTGGTTCCATATGTAAGGAGTTTGAAGTCACCACTCTATTCTAAGAAGTAAAAAGGTGAACAGACAAAAAATATCACATCTTCTGGGATCCATAAGTGAAGTGAGGACACAAGACAACCATTGCCCACAGGATTGGAGAAATAAACAGGGGAATACAGGGAGTCACAGATTACTAGAGCAGACACTCAGAGCAGAAACCATCATGGGAATCAGTGCTAGAGTAGAAAAAATGGAACCGCAATTGATGAGCTGCTACAATCTCAGTGTGGACAAATACGACAGTTAAAACTCCAGGGGGATCTAGTCATAGGGGCCTCCACACTTTTGTGGCTTTTGCCTCCAGAAATTTGGCCAGGTTCTCATAGTAAATATCACAGAGAAAAATCTCCTCATGCTTCTGGCAGGGGGAGAAAAAAAATTTTTTTAAATACATCACAGCACTCTTCTCTTTTTAATAAAGCGAGCTCTCAGGAAAGACTATTTCTACAGAGCCTAACTGACTAGGGGAAGAGAAATACCCAAATTTTAACCAGATGCAGTCTTCCAGAGGAGACAAGGGAAATAGTCAACTTCAGCTGATATGGTTTGGCTCTGTATCCCCATCCAAATCTCATGTCGAATTGTAATCCTCACATGTTGAAGGAGGGGCTTTGCAGGAGGTAATTGGAGTATGTGAGCAGATTCTAATGGTTTAGAAACCATCGCCCTAGTGCTGTCTTGTGATAGAGTTCTCATGACATCTTCTTGTTTATAAGTGTGTAGCATTTCCCCCTTCACTCTCTCTCTCCTGCTGTCATGTGAAGTGTGCTTGCTTCCCCTTTGCCTTCTGCCATGATTCTAAGTTTCCTGAGGCCTCTCAGTCATGCTACCTATACAGCCTGTGGAACTGTGAGTCAATTAAACGTGTTTTTGTTTTCATAAATTACCCAGTTTCTGGTAGTTCTTTGTAGCAGTGTGAGAATGTACTAATACACAATCCCACTCTAGGCATTCTGTTCCATGTTAATGTTGGTGGGAGTGGTTAAGGGGGACTGAGGGACCTGGTGAAGTCCATAGTCCAGAGGCATAGGCTCACCAAGAGACTGAGACCTATGATTAGAAGGTCTCATAGGTTTTAGAATTCTTCCTTTCCCCCCAAAGAGTACCCCTGACATTGGAGAAATGAAGCATTTTGTGGCCTTATGATTAGTTCTCAGTCCTATTTGAAGCAGTTTCTTTTACCAAGAACTTCATGTCCTGTTAAAAAAATAAATAATAAAAAAAAGGCCCACAAGGCACACTAAACACTAAAAGGCAAAACACATACTTTGAAGAGGCAGAGCAAGCATCAGAAGCAGACATGGCAGGGATGTTAGAGTTATCACACCAGGAATTTAAAATCACAATGATTAACATTCTAAGATTTCTAATGGATAAGTAGAAAGCATTCAAAAACAGAGAGGTGCATGCAATGTAAGCAGAGAGATGGAAATCATAAGAAAGAACCAAAAAGAAATGCTAGGGATAAAAAACTGTTGTAGTAGATTGGACACACCTGAAGAAAGAATCTAGCGCTTTAAGCTATATGAGTAAAATCCTCTAAAACTGAGCAAAGGGAAAAAAGACTGAAAAAAAAAAACAGAACCAAATATCCAAGGACTGTGGGACAAGTACAAATAATGTAATATTTGCATAATAGAAATATAAGGGGAGGAAAGAGAGAAAGGAACAGAAGAATTCTTTAAAATAATAATTATAAAACTTCTCCAAATTAATGTCAGATACCAACCACTAATTCAAGAAACTCAGAGAACACCATGCAGGATGAATGCCAAAAATAAAAAAATAAAAACTACACCTAGGCATAGCATTTTCAAACTATAGAAAATCAAATATAAAGAGAAAATCCTGAGAGAAACCAGAAGGGGGGTAGAAACAATGAAGGTAAGAATTACATCTGACTTCTCCTCAAAAATCATGTAAGCAGAGTGAAGTAAACTATTTAAAGTATTGAGAGAATAAAATGACCAACATAGAATTCTGTACCTTATGAAATTATCCTTCAAAAGTGAAGGGAGAAAATCAGTAAGGACATAGTTAAACTCAATAACACTATCAACTGGATAAAATTGACATGTGTAGACAACTTTGTCCAACAACAGAAGAATACACATTAATTTCAAGTACACATGGAACATTCATGAAGATAGACTACCACATTCTGGGCCATAAAATACCTTAACAACTTTTAAAAATAGAAATCATACACTGTCTGCTCTCAGACCACAATGGAATTAAACTACAAATGAATAATAAAGCTAACTGAAAAATCCCCAAATGCTTGGAGATTAAACAACACACTTCTAAATAACAGGTGAATCAAAGAGCTTGCAAGAAAATTTTAAAACATTTTGAACTAAATAAAAATGAAAATACAGCTTATCAATATTTGTGGGTTAGAGCAAAAGCAGTGTTTAGAGGGAAATTTATAGCAGTAAATGCATGTAGTAGAAAAGAATGAAAATCTAAGTTTACACCTTAGGAAACTAGAATAAGAACAAATTAAATCCAAAATAAGCCAAAGAAAAGAAATAATAAAAATTAGAGCAGAAACCGGTGAAATTAAAAACAGGAAATTATACTAGAGAAAATCAATGAAACTAAAAGCTGACTCTTTGAAAAGATCAACAAATTCAATAAGCCTCTAGCTGGATTAACCAAGAAAAAAAGAGGACATAAATTACTAATGGCAGAAATGAAAGAGAGGACATTATTACTGATTCAGCAGACATTGAAAAGATAATAAAGGAATACTATGCCCAGAAATTTGATAACCTGAAACAAATTTGGTAGACAAATTTGATGAAATGGACCAATTACTTGAAAGCAATCTGCCAAAACTCATACAAAAACACAAGTGGAGTAAGACTATACCTATTAAAGGAATTGAATCAATAATTAATGACTTTCCAAATCAGAAAGCATCAGGCCCAGATGGGTTCACTGGTGAATTCTACCAAACATTTATGAAGAAATTATACTAATTCCCCACAATCTCTTTCAGAAGATAGAAGTCCCTGTTTTCTAATTCATTCTGTGAGGGCAGCATTACCCTAATACCAAACCAAATAAAGATATTATAAAAAAGAAAACTACAGACCAGTGTCTCTCATGAATATGGTTACTAAAACCCTCAACAAAATATTAGCAAATTGTATCCAACAATGTATAAAAATAATTATATACCATGATCAAGTGGGATTTATCCCAGGTATGCAGGGCTGGTTCATCATTTGAAAATTAGTTAATGTAACCAATCACATCAACAGGCTAAAAAAAATTACATGATCTTATCAATAGATGCAGAAAAAGCATTTGACAAAATTTAACACCCATTTACGATAAAAACTCTCAGTAAACTAGTTATAAATGAGAACCTCCTCAACTTGATGAATAATATCTACATAAAAACCTTTGTTGACATAATGATAGTAAGAAGCAAGCTTTCCTATTAAGATAAGGAACAAAGCAAGGATATCCTCTCTGATCTCTTCTTTTCAACATTATATTGGAAGCCCTGGCTAGTGCAATAAAACAAGAAAAGGAAATAAAATATATAAAAATGGAGAAGGAAGTAAAATCTGTCTTTGTTTGCAAATGACACAATTGTTTATGCATAAGATCTGAAAGAATAACAAAAAATCCTGGAAGTACTAAGCAATTATAGTGAACTTACAGAACACAAGATTAATATACAAAAGTAAATTGCTTTCCCATATACCAGCAATGAACAAGTGGAATTTGTAATTAAAACAGAAAACCATTTATACTGACACCCTCCCTAAAATGAAATACTAGGTATTAATCTAACAAAATATGTACAAAATTTTTACAAGGAAAACTACAAAACTCTTATAAAAAGAAATCAAAAATAACTAAATAAATGGATAGGTATTTCATTTTCATGGACAGGAAGACTCAATAGTGTCAAAATGTCACTTCTCAACTTGATTTATAGATTTAATGCAATTTCAGTCAAAATACCAGCAAATTATGTTGTAGATATCAACAAACTGATTCTAAAGTTTATATCTAGAGAAAGGACCCAGAATAGCCAACAAAATATTGAAGGAGAGGAACAAAACTAGAAGACTAACACTACCCAACTTCAGGGCTTACTATAAAGCTATTACATAATAATGAAGACAGTGTGGTGCTGGCAAAATAATAGACAAATAGATCAATGGAACAGAATAGACAGCCCTGAAATAGACCCACATAGATATCATCAAGTGATCTTTGACAAAGAAGCCAAAGGAATACAGTGGGAGAAAGATCGTTTTTCCAACAAATGATACTGGAACAACTAGGCATCAACATACAAAAAAAAAAAAAAAAAATTGAATCTAGACACAGATATTACATCCTTTACAAAATTAACTCAAAATGGATCATAGGCCTAAATGGAAAACAGAAAACTATGGAACTCATAGGGGATAATATAGGATGAATATAGATGACCTTGGGCATGACAATGACTTTTTATCTACAACATCAAAGGCACAGTTCATGAAATAATTGATAAGATGGACTTTATTACAATAAAAAATTCTGCTCTACAAAAGACATTTTCAAGAGAATTAAAAGACATTTCACAGACTGGGAGAATATATTGGCAAAAGACACATTTGATAAAGGACTATTGTTCAAAATATATGAAGAATTATTAAAACTCAACAACAAGAAAATGAACAACCGGATTTAAAAATGGGTCAAAGCCTTTTACAGACAGCTCACAAAGAAGATATACATATGGCAAATAAACATATGGAAAGATGCCCCATATCATATGTTATCAGGGAAATGCAAATTAAAACAACAATTAGACTCTTATTCACTACTGGTGCAAAATGTCACATCCACTTTGGAAGATAATTTGGCAGTTTCTTCAGTTTCTTACAAAACTGAACAGGAACACATGATCCAGCAATTATGCTCTTTGGCATCTATCCAAAGAGTTTAAAACTTATCTTCATATAAAAACCTGCACACAGATGTTTATAACAGCTTTATTCATAATTGCAAAAACTCAAAAGCAACCAAGATGTCCTTCAATAGCTGAATGTCAGATAAAAAACTTTGGTTCATCCAGACAATGAATTATTATTTAGCACTAAGAAGAAATGAGCTATCAAGCTATGAAATGATGAGGAATCTTAAATGCATGTTACTAAGTGAAAGGAGCCAACCTGAAATGGATATGTATCTATGATTTCAACTATTTGGTGTCAGGAAAAGACAAAACAAGGGAGACAGTAAAAAGATGAGTGGTTACTGGCCATATACCCAAAGGATTATGAATCATTCTACTATAAAGACACATGCGCACATATGTTTATTGCAGCACTGTTCAGTATAGCAAAGACTTGGAACCAACCCAAATGCCCATCAACGATAGACTGGATAAAGAAAATGTGGCACATATACACCATGGAATACTATGCAGCCATAAAAATGAATGAGTTCATGTCCTTTGCAGGGACATGGATGAAGCTGGAAACCATCATTTTCAGCAAACTAACAGAAGAACAGAAAACCAAACATTGCATGTTCTTACTCATAAGTGGGAGTTGAACAACGAAAACACATGGACAGAGGGAGGGGAACATCACATACTGGGGCCTGTCAGGGGTTGGGTGCTAGGGGAGGGATAGCATTAGGAGAAAAACCTAATGTAAATGATGGGTTGATGGGTGCAGCAGACCACCATGGCACCTGTATACGTATGTAGCAAACCTGCACGTTTTGCACATGCATCCCAGGGCTTAAAGTGTAATATATATAAAAAAAGATGAGTGGTTGCCAGGGTTTAAAGCAGTAGGGTGAAGGGATGAATAAGCAGAGCCTGGAGATTTTTACGGCAGTGAAATTACTCTGTATGCTACTCTGATTATGAGTACGTATCATTATACATTTGTCCAAACCTATAGAATGTACAACACCAAGAATGAGCCCAAATATAAACTATGGACTTTGGATAATTAAAGTGTGTGTGTGTGTGTGTGTGTGTGTGTGTGTGTGTGTATCTTACTACATTGCTGGATTTTGTATTTGTGGTGTTTGTCAGCATCTTAACATTTATAGTTTATCTTGACTTATTTTCTCATTCTACATTAATATATATTTTTATATCTAATTTTGTATTCATAGTTCTGAATTTTTCTTACAGAGGGCCCCTAATATATATATAAGCTTCACAAAACCTAACCATGTCCTTGAATATCTGCATAGTATTTTCAATTTACAAAATATTTTCACATTTTACCTGTTTTCTCAATGTGGAGAGAACTGCAAGGGTTTCAGTGACTTCCCCAAATCTACAGAGGCCTAAAGTTCAAGACCCACAATTCAGGCTCAGAATGCTTTATTCTACTATTCTTTCCCCTACACCTCACTGTGTGCCATGCCTAAGATTTTGTTAATTAAAGCAAAACCTCCTAGAATTATATGACTAAAAGGTATGTCTGACTAAAATCCAGATTTTAATGGATTAGCATGACTTTATGTCTTAGCCCATTCATACTGTTATAACGGAGTATCACAGACTGGTACTTTATAAATGACAGACATTTATTTCTCATAATTCTGGAGTCTGGAAAGTCCAAGATCAAGCTGCCAGCAAGTTTGGTGTCTGATGAGGGCCTGGTCACTGCTTGCAAGATGGCACCTTGTTGCTGCATCCTCCAGAGGGGATGAACACTATCCTCACATGGTGGGAGAGAGGGAAGGAACAAATCTGCACCCTCAAGCCCTTTTCTAAGGTCACTGTCATTCATGAAGGAAAGGCTCCATCCTCGTGACTTAATCATCTCGTAAAAACTCCATTTCTTAATGCCATCACATTGGAAATTTAATTTCCAACACATGAATTTTTGGAGACATTCAGACCATACTACCTTGTAAGGAAAACTTATTTGAAGTCTCATAAACCTTTAAATATCTAGATGAATACCTAATAAAATAGTCTAAACTTCACACGTTTGGAGTTTGTAAACATTCAAGGACATGACAAAGGGTCTTGCTTGTTAAGCAAATAAAAAGTGAACCCAAGGGTAAAAGAGGATATGTAAATAGCAGTACAAGCTATTTTCAAATACTTTGTTTTATTTTTATATGACACATTTCTTTAACCCCTTGTTTTCTTTAGGCATCACTGATTGCATTAGGTTTTAAAGTGAGTTAGTGTACCGAACTGAATGATGTGTATAGTCTTCAACTGTAATAGGGTTTTGCATGTACATAGTGCATAGTACATCTCACTGGTTTTTATGACTGCATATCTGCTAAGTCATCACAACAACCTGGAAAGTCTTTTTACTTACAGAGTCCTTATTGTATGCCAGATACTGTTCTAAGCTTTTCTTATTCATTAATCCATGTGATAGTCACATTAAAGCTATGAAGTTGGTATTATTATGAATATTCCCAGATGAAAATCGAGGCTTGGAAAAGGTAAGTAACTTGTTCAAGGCCATGAAGCTAGTTAAATGACAGAGCTGGTGCTGAATCCTTAACCAGGTGCTATATTGCTCCCTGTATTATATCTATAAAATAAGTAATGTTTGCAATGCTTCACCCAGATGTCTATATTCAATTGGAAGGCTGCAGTCTTAGGTTATATTGCATATTCAGTTAGTTCCATCTCTTTGTATTTATTTCTACTAAATTAGAAATTCTTTTATCACAATTATAGGCTCTTAGAAATGGCAGTGAGTGTTTGTTGGCTGGTTCATATAGTTCCAGATTTTCAGACTGCATAGGGATCCAGAATTATGATGAAGTTTTCCACTGAAGTCTATTTTGAGCATTCTAAAAAATGCTAAGCTAACTCACATCAACTCTGAAAGCTTCAACTTGTGAGATATGGCCAATGCTTTTCCAATCTACTCTTTAGGTAGTAGTCAGCTTTGGAAGTATAACGCATGTTCTATTGAAGAATTTGGATTTGGTTTTAAAATAAGCTTAATTTCTTTCTCTGATAAGGATTGAAAAAGAGCCAAACTCTTAGCTGTCAAGTTGCTTATCCCCCTGCTTGATCTACTTAAAAAATCATGATATGCCCAATCTCAAAATTGTGCCTTTTTCATCAGGATGTGGTATGTTCAGGCTATTCAAGATACTGGATATGTCTTTGAGACACACAGCTTGAGCAAGCTGATGTAAACCACCTTTTCTGGTACTATGAATTTGTGAAGCGATGTTTTTATCTTGCCTATCTTTTCAAAGCCTCTCTGAGCACCTGTTCATTGAACAGCTAGCATTCCTCAGTAGAGAAAGAAGTCCTGCTCCCTCTGTCAGTTTTTCTACACAGCACACTGAGCAGGTCATTCCAGGGAAGGTCACCCTTGCCTCCCAGTGCTCTTTCCTTCATCCCCACCCTATCCCAAGACTTCCTCACTCTCTGCTCTGCTTATTTATCTCCACGCTACTTATCATCTTCTAAACTATTAAGTTGAAGTGTATGAAGTTGTCATTTGTGTAGGGCCAACGCTGTCAGATATCAAGCATCTAACT
>NW_012110896.1:633284-635216 GCF_000951045.1 Mandrillus leucophaeus | reverse complement strand
TTTTCTTTTCTTTTCTCTCACTGTATTTTCCAGGCTGGAGGGCAGTTGCGTGATCTTGGCTCACTGCAACCTGTTTCCCAGGTTCAAGCGATTCTCCAGCCTCAGCCTCCTGATTAACTGGGATTACAGGCATATGCCACCACTCCCAACTAATTTTTGCATTTTTAGTGGAGGTGGGCTTTCGCCATGTTGGCCAGGCTGGTCTCAAACTCCTGGCCTCAAGTGATCCACCTGCCTTGGCCTCCCAAACTGCTGGGATTACAGGCATGAGCCACGGCGCCTAGCCCAGTGCACATTTTCTTACCTTTTCTTATAGGCATGTTGTAGCATTAGCTCCTCCATGTTGTATGCAATTAATACTAAATGACAATTAATAGTGTCATTTGATAAAGCAATATTATGTAGGACTCATTCTGCTGTTTCTGTGAATGTGATATTTGTTAACTTTTTAGTTTATCAAGTGTCTCAGCTTGTACCTATCTATGAGGAGTACAACAGTAAATGACGCCTCTGATTTCAGTGACATCTCTTTAAACTGATTAACAAAGTTAATCATCTTCTAAACTATTAAGTTGAAGTGTATGAAGTTGTCATTTCATGTTAAACTGATTAACAAAGTTAATCAGTTTCATACTGGAAATATGTACTCATCCTGGTAAAATGTAATTGGTTTACTAAAAAGGTCACCATGCTTTGTTTAAGAATGAGAGAGCTGGGAATTTGTGAGCGTCATAGATGCCAAGGAGCCTGTCCGACATTTATAGAGGCTTTTGGACTAAGTGAAAAGGGGTTTGATCTGTTTGTGGAGACAGAAAGTAGATGAGTGGTTGCCTAGGATTGGGGGTTTAGGTGGGTAAGACGTTGTGACTGCTAAAAGGGTACAGAGTTAATGGGAATGTGTTTAAATTGATTGTGCTGCTGGTGGCTGCACAACTCTGCAGGTACTAAAAGCCATTGAATTGTACTCAAAATGGATGAATAAACCTGTCAAAAAAGGAAAAAAATAAAGGATGAGCGAACTTCTTTACCTTCATGTTAGTATTTCACATAGTCTCATAGCATACAACACACTAAGGGATAGAGGTGGCTAGATCTCTTGTCCAACAAAGACTGCTTTTTAGATATTTCTAGTTGTGTTTTTTTATTTGCAAATAAACATTTTAGTCACACACTCTTTGTCAGACTACATTATTCAATCAGAACACTGTTTATGTGTATAATGAACAGAAATATTTTTGTTACTCTTTTTATAATTACTTTTAAGCTTTTCTGAAGTCATTTTGAATCACTGATCTATTTTTGTAGCTACAACACTATGATAATCTTAAAATTCCAGGTGTATGTAAATGATCTGAAAATTCATTAGCTGAGACTAATTCACCTTAAGTTTGCAGCTACTTTGTTACTCTTGAACATCATTTAAGGACATAATGATAATTAAGAAAAATATTGCCATTGCTGAGGCTTAAGTAGGTAAACAAAGCCACTGGGAAGCTCGAACTGGGTGGAGCTCACAGCAGCTCAAGGAGGCCTGCCTGTCTTTGTAGACTCCACCTCTGGGGACAGGGAACAGCTAAACAAACAAACAAAAAAGGCAGCAGAAATGTCTGCAGACGCAAACGACTCTGTCTGACAGCTTTGAAGAGAGCAGTGGATCTCCCAACACAGTGGATGAGATCTGAGAACGGACAGATTGCCTGCTCAAATGGGTCCCTGAACCCTGAGTAGCCTAACTGGGAGACATCCCCCACTAGGGGCACACCGACACCCACACCTCACACGGCATGGTACACCCCTGAGACGAAGCTTCCAAAGCAAGAATCAGACAGGTACACTCGCTGTTCAGCAATATTCTATCTTCTGCAGCCTCTGCTGCTGATACCCAGGCAAACAGGGTCTGGAGTGGACCTCAAGCAATCTCCAACAGACCTA
>NW_012110896.1:598143-628689 GCF_000951045.1 Mandrillus leucophaeus | reverse complement strand
GGATTGCATTGGGAGTTATACCTGATGTAAATGACGAGTTGATGGGTGCTGACGAGTTGATGGGTGCAGCACACCAACATGGCACAAGTATTCATATGTAACAATCCTGCACGTTATGCACATGTACCCTAGAACTTAAAGTATAATAATAAGAAAAAAAGAGAAAAATATTATTTGGGGGTCAGTAATAATCTCGTATTTCACACTGATGAAATGTAGATGAGCAAAACTGAATAATTAATCACTTTTCCTCTGATACCGCCAAACCACCTGTGGACCACTTACTAATGTGCAGGCAGTAGTGTGTTGGTAATTGTTTAACAACTGATTCTCTGGGAAGGAGATTCTGGGGAGGAGGTCCCTTGATTTGCAACATTTGCCAAATTTGGTGCGGTGAATACTCCCACTATGACCAATTTTAAGCTAACATGGGCCATCAAAATTCCTGAATACTTAACAATTGGTTCTCACAAAGTCAAAGTTGTATTAGTTTGTCAGCATACCTTTGCACGGGGCCGCATATCTCGTCTTGAAAAACTCTGGTCAAAGGGAAAAAGGCGGTAATTTCTCTAAATTAAAAACTTGTTGCTTAAATTTTAAGACCTCTTCTACTTCAGTTTAATCCTCTAGCTCAGAGATGGCTTATTAGATGCAACTGATCATAACTTAGCAGAGATTTCAGTTTTGGAATGAAAGGGAAATTTCATATTTATAGACTGAGTTTTTTAAATATGGGAATTGAAATTGGAAAGTGACTGGAGCTTAAATACTTAAAATGGGCCACAGTTTACTGAAATCTGTGAAAAATCAGTATGTAGTGGGTTGAGTTGAATCTCTCAAAAAGGGTATGTCCAAATCCTAATTCCTTCCCCTTCTTCTCATACTTATGAATATGACCTTATTTGGCAATAAGGTTTTTGCAGATGTAATCAAGGATCTCCAGATGACATAATATGGATTTATGGTGGTCCACAAATCCAATGACTTAGTGTCTTTATAAGAGAAAGAACATTGAAATACAGACACAGTGGAGGGAAGGGAATATGAAGACAAGGGCAGAGATTGGAATTATGCTGCCACAAACCAAGGAACAGCAAGAACCCCAGAAGCTGGAAGAGGCAAGAAAGGATTCTCCCAGGGAGTTTTCTGAGAGAGTGTGGCCCTGTTGGATCCTTAAGTTCAGACTTCTAGCCTCCAGAACTCTGAAAAAAATAAAATTCTGTTATTTTAAGCTACCACCTTGGGTTGGCAGCTCCAGGAGCCTAATACATGATATATAAAATTAGTAGTAAAATAAGGAAAAATACTGTTTGACTAGTTTGTTTTCAACTGAGTTACACAAAAATCAAATATATTCGTCTATTTATTTTTACTTTACAAAAGATGTCAATGTCTAGCCACTATTTGTTTAAATATAAAATTAGTTGATGACAAGTAGTCATTAAATAAGATTCCTGTAACTATTAAGATCATTGCTCTATGAGTATCCTCACTAGCTAAATCACGAGTACCATAACTAGTTGATTTAGGAAACCAGTGTTTACAAAATCAAATAAATGCCTACACACATTAAGTAGGTAATTTAAATGAGTGAATTTAGCTGGATCTGGCATATAATAGTGTTTGAAGAGATCTCTAGAGAACCGGAGTATTCATGCTATACATAAAAGAGAACTCAGCTATTCAACTCCAGTGCTGTTGTCAGTGGAAATGTGAGTTTCCAGATCCTCTGATTTTTCTAAGGAGAAGTCAGGAATCCAGATTTTTATGTGATAGCCCTGAAATTTTAAATGTTGTCTCAAAAAATAAAAAGGAAAAAGAAAATTAAAAAAGATTAATTATCTGCTTTTACACAAATCTGTGACCTCTGCTTTAATATAATAACTTGTATAGGTAAACGTTTGTGTCAATTTGCTTTGGATCACTGAAATTGCTTTTTAATGCTTTCAATTACCAATGCTCAACAATAAAAGTAGGTTTAAAATTCCTCATCCTTTATCTTCTTGGTCAAAGTAGAGTGGCCAGTGGTCTATGGAGACGAAAATCTTTAATATCATGGGAATTTGTTTTCTAAAACAATTTTGAAATAAAGGTCTTCACACAGTGAGGGTCTTTTTGATTACAAAATAATATATTGCTTTTGTAAATTTAGGTTTTCATATGTTGCATTACAGGAGATCAGACTAAAGTTTCCATAATAAAAAATTGTTATTTTATGAAGAATTTCAACCTCTCATTTCATGTTTGAAGCCCATAGCTTTCAGGACTAGTTATTATGTCTTAAAAATGTCAGCCATCCCAGTTGAAAGAAAGCCCATTTTCTCAATTTTAAACACACATTTGAGGGATGTATTTTTAGCTGTGGGGACAAAGGCAAAATGGTTTGCTCTGCCAGGTGTCATGCTGTCTTTAAATTTTATGAAAAGAAGGAATTAGGAACAAATTCTGGACGATGTTCTGCAGCACATAGAGACTGAAGTTAATTTATTTTAATTCTGTATTGCTACCTGCTGGTAGGTTACAATGGATGGGTGACAGTTTACAGTATCTAGAGGCACGGCTCTCAGTAGAGGACTAAAGACACTGTCACAGTATCCAGAAGTCAGTGTTCTGAGTCTGAAGGCTCTGAGAAGGTGCCATAGAAATGGGCCAGGCAACTCCTGCCTGCAAAGGAAGTAAACCAGCGAGGCATAACATCATACCGACAAATCGGAAAAAGGCTGGCCATTTTGACCAAGCACACTTTCTAATAAAAAAAAGATGAAGGAAAGACAGGTGTGCCTCATGTAGCAAGATGATAGGATTCACATTGAGGATAAATGTAAAAGCATTTAAATAAATATAGTCAATTGGGAAAAATATTAAATGTATAAATTTTGAATAAGCATAAATTTAGCCACAAGGAGAAATTATGCCTAATATATTAGAGTTTTCTGATTTAGCAAATGAATTTCTGGAAAATGGATTATAATAGGATTGGGGTGGGCAACAAAAGTTTGCATACAGATGAAGAGATGGGACAAAAATCCAGAGAGACATAGGTGAATATTTTTATTCATAGAAAAGGCTATAGTAAGGTTTCTTACTGAGAAAAGTTGTCTTTCTCAACATTTGAAAATTAAGAGATAAAAAGTAACTAAAAGGAAAAATATAATGTGAGTATTAATTTTTCATTTGACCCTATATTATTTATAAATTGAATATCCTGTCAACTGACACATAACATATCTGTGTGGGCACAAACATAGCAAATGAATCCCCCTCACACTACTTTCACTATTCTCTCTCTCTCTCTCTCTTTCTCTCTCTCTCTCTCATCTTTCACCAAAGTAGTATGTCTACTTCCTTTAAAAGTACAGTAGTACTAAGAAGCTTTTTTTTTTTTTTTTAAATTATACTTTAAGTTCTAGGGTACATGTGCATAACGTGCAGGATCTGTCTCTTATACACATCTAGATGTGTATAAGAGACAGGGGTGTCGGTGTGCCCCTAGTGGGGGATGTCTCCCAGTTAGGCTACTCAGGGGTCAGGGACCCACTTGAGCAGGCAGTCGTCCCTTCTCAGATCTCAACCTCCGTGTTGGGAGATCCACCACTCTCTTCTAAGCTGTCAGACAGAGTTGTTTGCGTCTGCAGAGGTTTCAGCTGCTTTTTTGTTGTTGTTGTTGTTGTTGTTGTTGTTTAGCTGTGCCCTGTCCCCAGAGGTGGAGTCTACAGAGACAGGCAGGACTCCTTGAGCTGCTGTGAGCTCCACCCAGTTGGAGCTTCCCAGCGGCTTTGTTTATCTACTTAAGCCTGAGCAATGGCGCGCGCCCCTCCCCTAGCCTTGCTGCTGCCTTGTGGTTAGATCGCAGACTGCTGTGCTAGCAATGATGGAGGCTCCGTGGGCGTGGGACCCTCCCGGCCAGGTGTGGGATATAGTCTCCTGGTGTGCCTGTTTGCTAAGATCCTTGGTAGAGCGCAGTATTGGGGTGGGAGTTACCCGATTTTCCAGGTGTTGTGTGTCTCAGTTCCCCTGGCTTGGAAAAGGGATTCCCTTCCCCCTTGTGCTTCCCAGGTGAGGGGATGCCTCCCGCTGCCTCAGCTCTTGCTGGTCAGGCTGCAGCAGCTGACCAGCACTGGCTGTCCCGCACTGCCTAGTGAGATGAACCCAGTACCTCAGTTGAAAATGCAGAAATCACCTGTCTTCTGTGTCGCTCGTGCTGGGAGTTGGAGAATGGAGCTGTTCTTATTCGGCCATCTAATACTAAGAAGCTTTTAATGGCAGTATCTGCCTCATGCTTTTCTTTTTTCCTGGTCCTGCTTAGGAGGCAGCCATCTAATACACATTAGGCTGTTTCCCCTAGAACTACTCTAATACATTTAAATAATCTAATTATTCTGCTATTCTTGAATCAGTTTAGACATTATCAATTTTATACAAAGATGTAGACAAGGACTTATGAGTCTCTTACCAGACATTCCATTTTTCTTTCATCTTCCTAATGAAAGTTGTCATAACTCTTAGATAAAGCAATGGTTCATTTGCATCTGGGATATTATATACAAGTCCAGAAAGTGGGCCTTGAGTAAAGGGCAAATGAAATGATTAGCAGGGTGGAGACAGGCTGCTGGTAGACTAACTAACAAGATCCCTTTGTAGAGGACAGATCAAGACTGACACTGGTTATAATTGAAGCTTAAAAATGCATAAATACTATGGACAAGATAGACACAGATGTTTTTATTTTATCTTGAAATTCTAGGAAGTAAAATTTTGAATAAATATAAACACTTTATTCTGAATATGCTATTTCCTTAGAAAATTAATCTACTTTACATAGGTGTTCAGTTTATACCCCTAGAAGTGGAACATATTTTTATAGCTGGGTTAGACATTTGAGTTTATATGTGTTTGTGTGTACATTTTGTGTGTTTTTCTAATTAAACAGTTTCTATGTTAAAAGTAAATAGGGACCATTGAAAATAAAGCTGAATTTATTGAATTGAAATTTTAATAAGGGTTTATGAAATTTGCCATGTCTTAAAATGTATATTGCCTGGGATTTTGCATGAAAATACAGAGTAGCTTTATAAGAGTAACAAAATAAATTATATGTCCCCTGAACTGCAGGATAAAGAATAATTTTCTTCAGAAATACACACATACAAACCCTTAAAAGTGTTGTCTCTAATGACTTTGCTTGTCTTGGGAGACAAATAAATGATTAAATCACATTTTAGCTTTGGTTTAGAAATATATCAAACATTTTTGCTTTGCACAGATAAATAGAATTTGTTATCATTCTATTTAAAAACAAAACAAAATATTCTCTCTGGCAAAGACCACTTCAAAATATGTTTCCATAGAAACCTGAGAAGAAAGATAAATGGAAACAAACATCACTTTAGCTCTACTCAGGATGATCTACAGTGGCCAGAGATTTAAACCTGGCTTGACATAGCACCATCCATGGTCATTACATAAGTTGTTAGGAAAAGTAATATTTATCTATTATGTATACACTTTCTACATAGCTGATTTATTGCTCTTACCTATTTGGTGTTGAGGTTTTTTTCCCATTTCTTGCTATCATTAGGACAGGGAAGAAACTTGAGATCTTTATGCAGCAGTAGTCTTCACAATTTTAGAACCCAGGGAAAAAAGGTGAACTACTTTTATAACTCTTCTATATTTCATATTATTCTGGTCAAATTATAACTTTGATGAGAATTAAAAAGAAGCAATACATAAAGGAAATCATTGGAATTTTTTTAAGCCCTTGATGTCAGAGAAGCAACATAAAAAATTTCATTTTAGATATAAAATGTTTTTTGAAGCTCTGATTGTCCAAAAATATTTCTAATATTATTTTAAACACAAACTTAGATTTAATCCTAATTATAGCACAAGTAAGGGTACATATGATGAATGCCAGTCATGAGTCTGTTGAATATAGCCATGAATCTAGAACTTCAGGGATAATACATATATAGTGCACAATTGGCCATTACTCCATCCTGAATTCCTGGCAGACATTGCTAATCAAACTCATCATTCTAACCTGCAAGTTCAGAAGGGGTTAATTTCAAAAATATATAGGGAACTCCAACTCAATAGCCAAACACATTCATGTACACCCACACACATCCACATGAAACAAAAACACGTTGGAAAATGGACAAATAACTTCAATAGACATTTTTTTCCAAAGAAGACATACAATGGTCAATAAGTATATGAAAAAATAATTAACGTCATTAATTGTCAGGGAAATGCAAGCAATCTACAATGAGATATCACTTCATACTTGTCAGGATGGCTATTATCAAAAAAACAAAAATACTAAGTGTTGGCAAGGATGTGGAGTAATTGGAACCCTTGTACATTGTTAGTGGGAATGTAAAATGGTACAGCAGCTATGGAAAACAGTATGGAAGGTCCTCAAAAAAATTAAAAATATAACTGTCATATGATCCAGCCATTCTACTTCTAGATATGTATCCAAAAATAAAAATAAAATTGGAATCTTAGAGAAATCTACACTTCCATATTCATTGTAGCATTATTCACAATGGCCAATAAGTAATAGAAACAATCCAAGTATTCATCAACAAATGAATGAATAAAAGAAATGTGGCGTATACATGCAATAAAATATTATTCAGTATTATAAAAGAAGAGAATTTTGTCATATGCAACAGCATGGATAAACCTGTAGGACATTCTCAAGTAAGCTAGTCACAGAAAGACCAACTAAAAGATTCCATTAATATGAGTTATTTATAATTAATCAGTCAAACTCATAGAAGCAAAGAATTTCCAGTGGCTGGGGGTGGAGGAAATGGGGAATTGTTCAATGGGTATAAAGTTTCAGTTATGCCAGATGATTAAGTTCTAGATATCTGCTGTACAACAGAGTGCCTATAGTTAACAATATTGTACTGTGCACTACAAAAAGATTGTTAAGAGGAGAGATGCCATGTTCAGTGTTCTTTCCACAAAAATATAACCCCAAAAAGAAAAACAAATGGAAACAAAGACACTTTGAAAGATGTCAAATATGTCTATTTCCTTTATTATGGTGATGGTATTATAGGTTTTTTGTACGTTCAAACTAATCAGATTGTACACATTAAATACAAGCAACTCCTTGTATATCAATTATATTTCAATAAAGCTGTTTTTAAAGCAGCAATTGGTTTTGTAAACTGTTTATACTGTGCCCAAAGGATGGTAAATAATTTCATTCCGTGAACCCACGTTGGTATAGAGATAGTGCTGCTGGGAACATGTCAAAGAAGCCCTGCCTGAGCTTTGCGGGTAAGAGTGAGGGACTTGATTAGCAATGTCTGCCAGGAGTTCAGGATGGAGAAGTGATCGATTGTGCACTATATATTTACCATCTCTGAAATTCTAGATTAATGGTTATATTCAACAGACTCGTGACTGGCATCCATCATATTTATCCTAATTTGTGCTATAACTAGGAATCAGCCTAAGTTTCTATTTAAAACAGAAATATTTTTGGCAATCA
This sequence comes from Mandrillus leucophaeus, assembly GCF_000951045.1. Classification (NCBI taxonomy): domain Eukaryota; kingdom Metazoa; phylum Chordata; class Mammalia; order Primates; family Cercopithecidae; genus Mandrillus; species Mandrillus leucophaeus. Next base: position 621,173 of record NW_012110896.1, on the reverse strand, counting down.
GAACTTCAATAAACACTTCAGATCTGAAATGAAATTTTGGATTTTGCTTCCCTAACATTAAGGACCAAAAAAAAATTCCAATGACTTTGTCATCAAATGAATCTTTTGAAAAACAGAGATATAGAAGAAGTAATAAAAGGGAGAACAAGAATATATACAAAAGATGAGACACTAGTATTCATATCTTAGTAAATGGTAAAATATCTCTCGTCTATTTCTGCACTTCTATACTGAATATATAGTATCAAACTCATATATATTTACTAGAATACTAGATATGGGCCCAGGGATGTCATTGTGAAAAACGAAAACAAGAAAAACCAAGAATTTTATCACTTTTTAAAGCTAATTAGGGGCATGAAAACACAAAGATACTAATTTTTTTGGTAGAATTTACCAAATTTACAAAGATACTATGTAAATTTGTTGCTACTGCCAAATAACTCAGTCAAATATTGACTTCTTTAAGCAGACTTTTTTTTTTTTTTGAGATGGAGTCTCGCGCTCTGTCGCCCAGGCTGGAGTGCAGTAGCTCGACCTCGGCTCACTGCAAGCTCCGCCTCCCGGGTTCACACCATTCTTCTGCCTCAGCCTCCTGAGTAGCTGGGACTGCCACCACGCCCGGCTAATTTTTTGTATTTTTAGTAGAGACGGAGTTTCACCGTGTTGGCCAGGATGGTCTTGATCTCCTGACCTCGTGATCCACCCGCCTCAGCCTCCCAGAGTGCTGGGATTACAGGAGTGAGCCACCACACCCGGCCTAAACAGACATGTTTAAGCATCATTTTGAGGGAGAGAGGATTAAAGATGTTTCTAAATTGTTACTAGCACATTATTTTCTCAAATACTTATGTGATAAGGATAATTGGTCAAAAAGAGAAGTATCTCTTGGGAACAGAAAATAGGCAGGAATTAACAGTGTTTCATCAGTAGGTGATGTTTCTCTGAAAAGTAAATACGGTGGATGTTTCTAATAATTATAATTGATTATAAATTTGAAAAGAAGTTCAATGTCTTAAGACTAGGACAGGGAAAATAGGACCCTCTCCTATATAGATATTTCATTCTGAATATGCTCTTTAGTAAACTTTGTATGGTCGTGTATTTCCATATTGACTGGAAGCAACCCGGAAGAAGTGTGTACTTTCGTTCCAGTAATTAAATAATCAACACAAACATAGTTTTACAGGGTTGAATTTACTACCGCTCTTGTGCCACTCAATTTAGTCCAGTCTAGACCTAAAGCTTGTCTCTCAGAAGTCTTCAAAACACACAGACAAAATTCTCTACTCAAGTAGAGAAAACACTTCTGACAGGATTTAATATTTTTGAAATGGTAATGAACACCATGTATTGCTATTGATTATGAATTTGATTTAGTGTCTGGTTTTAAAAAATATCTTTTCTAAGGTTAATGAGAATTTTTAAAAGATTTGAAGCAGAGTAAGAAAGTCCCTCGCCACAATTTATTCCTAATATTGCCAAAAATTACCCCCATTTTCTTCTCCCAAAGAGGCATCCTTTCTTTTTTTTAATACAAAAGAACTATTCTTATGTGAAAATGTGACCTTTATAGGATTATAAATGTCAAAACATGGTCTTTGTAATTCTCCAAATTTCTGACAGGAAAATGTCTAATTTATTTATTGCCACCTTTTTTGCTTTTATGTTCCTAGCTCTTAGTCCAGTGCTTGACACATAAGTGTCTCGTAAATGCTAGTTGACTTCAAATGAATCCTTTGAAAAAAGTCAATCTTTTGGATCAAAGATATTATCTCTAGTATTATCATGACCAGATGTTTATTAACCCTTTGTCAAAGTAGAAGAATGTCTTGTCAGTGAAACCACGTATTATACAAAAGACAGGGTCTTGCAATGTAAGAGTTTAAACTGAAAAAATCAGTGTTAATCTGTGAAAAGTATATGCATTTTCCAGCTCTGTCACTATAGCAGCAGCAGGATTTCTAATGCTCAGGGTTTTTTTTTTGTTTTTGTTTTTGTTTTTGAGACAGAGTTTCGCTCTTGTTCCCCAGGCTGCAGTGCAATGGTTTGATCTTGGCTCACTGCAACCTCTGCCTCCCAGGCTCAATTGATTCTCCTGCCTCAGCCTCTGGAGTAGCTGGGACTGCAGGCACTTGCCACCACTCCCAGCTAGTTTTTGTATTTTTAATAGAGACGGGGTTTCACCTTGTTGGTCAGGCTGGTCTCAAACTCTTGACCTCAGGTGATCTGCCTGCCTCAGCCTCCCAAAGTGCTGGGATTACTAATACCCAGATTTTGATCTCTAATATGTAATCTAGGTTTTCCCAGAAGCAGATACTGAGGCAAGGATTAGAATACAAATAGAAGAGTAGAAAAATGAGAGAGGAAAGGGAAAGAAACTGATAGAGGTTACATTTTCTTGCAAGTTACCACTGTTGGTAACTTAGAGCTCTGGGATTCAGAGTAAAATGCAGCCTCAGAATTATCCCGCCTGTGAATGAGGGAGTTGGAATATTTATATCCAACTTCCTTGAGTCATTAGTTGAGGGCTGCTCTCAGGTGGCACCAATTCCCTGGAACTTCCAGCCTGTCAGTCAAGAAGTAGAACCCAGACCCTGGACAAAAGGACATCAGGAAAAAAAAGCAGACACTAGCATTTGAAAACATGCTCATGAGAACTGAAATGGGAAGGTGAAGGGAAGGGATGGGGCAAATACTGTATCCCATACAAATATTATTCTCCTTTAAAAGAAATAAAAACTCTGTAGATAGCTTATTCCAAGTCTTAGGGCAAGGACAATGCAGATAGACTTGGAAATAATTATTGTCAGAGAACAGGGACATTTTAAAGGATATTGGGGCACTATTAAAAGGACAAAGTTGTGAGGATTTAAGCATCAAAATAATAATGATGATAATTGTGGCTAATTGGAATATATTGAGTCTATACAAGGCCAATATTTCATAATAATATGAAGCATACAAGATATACTCATAACCATAAAAGAATGGTGAATAGAATAGGGCATGCTTAATTGTATTTCTTTAAATAAATGGGAATGGTAATATATGTGGGTATGTTCTACTTCTATTTAACGTACATCTGTTTAGGAAGTATTGATAGGTACTTATGTCCGTCTGATATGGTTTGACTGTGTCCCCCACTTAAATCTTATCTTGAATTGTGGTTCCCATAATCCCCACGTGTTGTGGGAGGGACCTGGTGAGAGGTAATTTAATCATAGGGACAGTTACCTTCATGCTAGTGAGTGAGTTCTCAGGACATCAGATGGTTTTATAAAAGACTTTTCCCCCTTTTGCTTGGCACTTCTCCTTGTTGCTGCCATGTGAAGAAGGACATGTTTGTTTCCCCTTCTGCCATGAGTATGTGTTTCCTGAAACTTTCAGCCATGCTGAACTGTGAGTCAGTTAAACCTCTTTCCTTTATAAATTACCCAGTCTCAGGTATATCTTTAGTAGCAGCCTGAGAACAGACTAATACACCATCCAAACACAGGGAACTATAAGTACAGTTCTGATAAAGGTGGCAGTCAGGAAGGGAATTGAGCTTGGATTCAGCATCAGGGAATATACAAAATAACCAAAGAGAATAGGGGCTTGACAGTGTGCTCAAGATGATAAATTAGCCAAATGAGCTAAAGACAGGTAATGACTGAGACTCAGTTGTTCCCAGTCTCTCAGGAGATGTAACCTCTAGATGGCCCTATTAATAAAAATAATAATGATAAATATATAAAAATGTTAAAATATTGACAACACAGGTCTGTATCTTAGAATAAACCATGCATTATGGTAAATCTAGTCATAATTTAAATGTGTGTCTTGTAACATAACCAACCAGAGAAAATAATTACTGTAACCGATCTTAAAATGTAGCATTTGACTGTAGACTCTGAAATGCAAAAAAATCTTAACCTATAATTAGTATTTGTATTATTAATGAAAATATATTTATATTATAGAAAAAAATCAATTTATAAAATTGTTAGAAATCAATATTTTCAGAGAGAGAGAAAGAGGAATTAATGGGTGCTAGAACTATTAGGTGAAATATTGATAGAGAGCATTTTATACTTTACTACATTTTTGTCTGTTTGGAAATTTTCATAATAAAAAATTTTAAGAATTTTTTTAGGAAAAGACATCATGTTGCACAAAGGTAAAACCTGTATGAAAGGTATGAATTTTTTGAATTTGGAGAGAAGAGAGGAAATTGAGAAAAGAAATTAAATTTCTTGACTTAAACAATGAACAATCCATCAAAAACCTGTACACTTGATTGTTCTGGTGAGACCACAGCAAACCTAAGAAGGTGTCAAGATAAATAAAAACCCTGAGAAGATATTACAGTAGTATGGTACTAATCCTAGGAAGAGATAAAAACATATACAGTAAGGAAATAAATCAAATTATTGATGTTTATAGATTACAGTAAGGGTAAATGTATGCTTGCTAACACACTTGGTAACCGTTGCATCTATATATGTTTTGCCTGGTGTATAGAGATTTGACGTATACAAAAGTATTAGTCATACTAAATTGTAATTGCAATTTTGTACAAAACAATCAAATCTGTAGTCAGTGTTTAAATGCTCAAAAATGGTTTTTACATAAAAAAACTAGACAGATTTAAAATGGACAACTTGATGCACCTGAAGGAATTAGAAAAGCAAGAACAAACCAACTGCAAATTAGTAAAAGGAAATGTATAATAAAAAATCAGAGCAGAAAGAAATGAAACTGAAACTAAAAATACAAAAGATCAATGAAACAAAAGTTGTTCTCTAAAAGATCAACAAACCATGAGCTAGACTAAGAAAAAAGTAAGAAGAGACAAATAAATAAAATCAGAAACCAGAAAGAGATGGCACAGTGGACACCAGAGAAAGATAAAGATTCATTAGAGATCACTATGAACAACTATAGACTAATAAATTTGAAAGCTTAGAGGAAGTGTATAAATTCCTGGATACGTATAATCTATCAAGATCAAACCAAGTAGAAACAGAAATCCTGAACTGAGCAATAACAAGTAACGGGATTGAATCAGTAATAAAAAAAAACCTCACAACGAAAAAAGAAGTACAGGACCAGATGGCTTCACCCCTTAATTCTGCTGAAACTTTAAAGAATTAATTATCAATTCTTCTCAAACTATTCCAAAAGATTGAAGTGGAGGGAACTCTTCCTAACTCCTTCCATGAGACCAGCATAATCCTGATACCAAAATTAGACAAGAACACAACAACAAAAAAAGAAAACTACAGGTTAATATCCCTCTGACCATCGATGTAAAAATCCTCAACAAAACACTAGGAAACCAAATCCAACAATACATTGAAACAATATGCACCATGATCAAGTGGGATTTATCCCAAGAATGTAAGGATGGTTCAACATATGCAAATAAATAGATGTGATACATCACATCAACAGAATGAAGGGCACAAAAACCGTGTGATCATCTCAATAGACACAGAAAAATCATTTGATAAAATTCAACATCCCTTCATGATAAAAAAAAAATTTTCAACAAATTAGATATAGAAAGAAAGTACCTTAACATGATAAAGGTCATATATGACAAACCCATGGTTAACATTATACTGATTGAGGAAAGACTGAAAGCTTCTTCTCTAAGAACTGTAATAAGACAAAGATGCTTACTGTCACCACTTTTATTCAACATATATTGAAGGTCCTGGCCAGAGGAATTAGGCAGGGCATTCAAATTGGAAAGGAAGAGTCAAATTATCTCTGTTTGCAGTTGACATGATCTTATATATAGCAAAACCTAAATACTCTACCAAAACTGAAAAATGAATTCAATAGAGTTACAGGATACAAAATCAGTATATAAAAAACAATAGCATTTCTATATACCAACATAGAACTAGCTGAAAAAAAAAACAACAACAAGAAGACCAATCTCATTTATAATAGCTATCAAAAAAATGAAATACCTAGGAATAAATCTAACCAAGAGGGTGAAAGATCTCTACAAGGAAAACTACACAACACTGACAAAAGAAATTGAAGTGGATACAAACAAATGGAAACACATCCCACGTTCATGGATCAGAAGGATTAGTATTGTTAAAATGTCTATACTACCCAAAGCAATTACAGGTTCAATACAACCCCTATCAAAATACCATTGACAGTCTTAACAGAAATAGAGAATCTTAACTTTTGTATGGAAACACAAAAGAACCAGAATAGCCAAAGCAATTCTGAGCAAAAAGAACAAAGTTAGAGACATTACAATACCAGCAATCAAAATATGGTGCAAAGATGTAGTAATCAAAACAGCATTGTACTGGCATAAAAAGACACAGAACAATGAAACAGAATAGAGAATCCATAAATTAATCCACTTATCTACAGCCAACTTATTTTTGGCAAACAACAACATTTGTTGGAGAAAGGACAGTCTCTTCAATAAATTACACTGGGAAAACTGATTATTTATATGCAGAATAATATTAGACTACCATCTCTCACTCTATGCATAAATCAACATGAAATTGATTAAATATCTAACTATAAGTCCCAAAACTATAAAACTGCTAGAAGAAAACACAAGGAAAATGCTTCAAGACATTGGCCTGGGAAAACATTTTATGAATAAGATCTCAAAGCACAGGCAACAAAAGTAAAAATAAACAAATGGAATCTTATCAAACTAAAAATCTTCTGCCAGCAAAGGAAACAATCATCACAGTGAAAAGGCAACCTGCAGAATAGGAGAAAATATTTGAAAACTATTCATCTGCCGGGAGATTAATATCCAGAACATACAAAAAAACTCAAGCTCATCTACAGCAAAAACTAACCAACTCTAATTAAAAGTGGGAAAGTGATCTGAACAGACATTTCTCAAAATACCAACAATGGCCAACAAATATATCCAAACATACTGAACATCACTAATCACCAGAGAAATATGAATCAAAACCACAATGAAGTATCATCTCATCCCAGTTAGGATGAGTATAATAAAAAAACCAAAACAACAACAACAAAAACAAACGCTAGTGAGGATATGGAGAAAATAGAAATCTTACACACTGTTGGTGGGAATGTAAACTAGTATATCCACTATGGAAAACAGTATGGAGGTTCCACAAAAAAGTACAAACAGAACTACCATATGATCCTGAAATCCCACTACTTGGCATTTATCCAAAGAAAAGGAATCAATATATCAAAGACATATGCACTCCTGAATTTATTGTAGCATTATTCACAATAGCCAAGTTATGAAATCAGCGGAGGTGTCCAACAACAGAAGAATGGATAAAGAAAATGTGATATAAGTGTGTTTGTGTTTGTAAATGTGTGTTGTGTGTGTTTCCATTGTTTGTATCCTCTTCAATTTCATATATATACCATGTAATACCATTCAACTTTTCTTTCTTTTTTTTTTTTTTTTTTGGAGACAGAGTCTCACTCTGTCGCCCAGGCTGGAGTGCAGTGGCACCCTCTAGGCTCACTGCAACCTCCGCCTCCTGGGTTCAAGCAATTCTCCTGCCTCAGCCTCCCGAGTAGCTGGGATTACAGGCATTCACCACCACATCCAGCTAATTTTTGTATTTTTAGTAGAGACGGAGTTTCACCATGTTGGCCAGGCTGATCTTGATCTCCTGACCTCGTGATATGCCTGCCTTGGCCTCCCAAAGTGCTGGGATTACAGCGTGAGCCACTGTAACCAGCCTCAACTTTTAAAAAGAATGAAACATTCATGGTAACATAGATGGAACTGGATGACATAATGTTAAGTGTAATTCACAAGGAACAGAGAATTAAACATCACATGTTCTCACCTATATGTGAAAGTCAAAAAAGTTGATCTCATAGAAATAAAAAGTAGACCAGAGGATACTAGAGGCTGGGAAGGGTAGAGAGCAGGCAGGGATAGGGAGAGATTAAAGGATACAAAATTACAGTCAAATAGAAGGAATAAGTTCTGGTGTTCTTCCACTGTAGGATGACTACAGTTAACAATACACCAATTTATATAGGTAGAAGGAGGATATTGAATGTTCCCAATACCAATAAATAATAAATGATGATAGATATAGTAATTATTCTGATCTGATCACTATACATTATATGTATTGCAACACCACTGTGTATCCCATAAATATGTGTAATTATTGTGTCAATTTAAAAAATAAAAGGAAAAATTGGTTTTCAAAGTTTTGTCCATCAGATACATGATTTTAATAAATGAAACACTAAGGTACAAACAGTTGTAAGTTTTTCACTGGATGCAGAAAGGACCTTGGAGTTTTTAAAATTACTTAACATAAACCTGACGCTGCAAAAAAATTTCCAAATTAGTGTTTCAAAGAGTTTTTTTTCTAACAGTGAGAAATATTCTCTACCATAAAAATTGAGATGTGCTACATTTTATTTTACTGATGAGTTCTTTTTCACAGAATTACATACATTTGTTAGAATTCAAATACTTTGCCCCACAGATGGAGAAGGGCAGAAATTGTGACATTTTGTTTTCACATAATTATTAATATAAATTAATTTGGTTGTTCACTGTTTAAAGTATTTGAGATTTTCTGTGTCGTTATCTTGTTTATGCAGATGGGTGCCTTCTTAAGGGAACAATTGTATTTGCAAATGCACCGCTTGATGGGTAGATAATGATGATGACAGTGATTAAGAAAGACGTTATTGAGCTCTGTTGATGGGCATATGTTTGAGCCATGTTTGAGCCCGAGGCTCAAACCTCGGATTGGAAAGACTAGTGCACTCGAATTGGAAAGACTTGGTGCAAAATTATGAAGTAGAAGAAGTTGATCCAGCTCATAGGATGACAGAAGCAACATTTTCTAAACTACGTGACTTAATGAGCATATTTTAATTATATTTTCAATTTAGATTGAAAAGTATAGGCATTACTTGTTCAGTCAAATGCCCTTTTTTGTAAGAGCTCTTACTGTGTAAGAGCCTTAAGTGCAATACAAAAGAATATACACCTCCTATAATCAATGTTTTACATTTCAAGAATCCTAAAAATTGAATGTAACTGTTTCTTCTACTTACCCCAGGAGCCAACCAGAAGCTGTCTATTCAAAAAGAGACTGGTGTCTTCTTTTTTTTTTTTTTTTTTGAGACGGAGTCTCGCTCTGTCGCCCAGGCTGGAGTGCAGTGGCTGGATCTCAGCTCACTGCAAGCTCCGCCTCCCGGGTTTGCGCCATTCTCCTGCCTCAGCCTCCCGAGTAGCTGGGACTACAGGCACCCGCCACCTCGCCCGGCTAGTTTTTTGTATTTTTTTTTTTTTTTTTAGTAGAGAGGGGGTTTCACCGTGTTAGCCAGGATGGTCTCGATCTCCTGACCTCGTGATCCGCCCGTCTCGGCCTCCCAAAGTGCTGGGATTACAGGCTTGAGCCACCGTGCCCGGCCTGATGTCTTCTTAATTGTCACAACTATAACATCTTTTTATTCCTCTGAGAGAGCACCAATTTCAGCAAAGATGTCACTCCTCAAATTGCCATGACAGGCTTCTCTCAGATGCAAACAGCAATCAAAGTTTATGACTTCCAAAATAAGTTGCCCTTCAAGTCTGGGGCATACTAGTACACTTAAATACAGAGAGGCCTTGTGCAAGAGTATAACATAGAAGAAGTCATTCTGTGTCCTTTTTTTCTCCTTTGGGCATTTTCCTTTACCCTCAAAAGATGCCCAGATTGATGTGCTCTCCCTTCTTCTCCCTTACAAAACCTGTTCTAGGGAAATTACTGATGCCTAACACATTTTCTACTAGAAAAGTGGCTGTATTTCATACTACCTTTCTTACACAGGATTTCGATTCTTGAAGTTTCTGTTTGTCTTAGATGGCTGGCACAATGACAAGGCAGTATCTCTGAAACTTTGAATAAAAAATAAAATGTATTATGTTATATAATAATAGCAGAAAATCAAGGGGGCTTCAAATACTTCATGTATTTCTGAATAAATTATGTTCTGTTGTTTCAGATAAAACAAGGCTTATTTATATTAAGCTCTTGTTAGTTTCTACCAAATTCTTTCTTATTCAAGGATCAGGTTTTGTTATGATACCAGATTCTTCCCATGCATCTGAAAAATTTCTGATGCTAAAGATACAGTCAATATATCTTAAGGAGACAATTGTTAGAGTAAAAATTTTAGAACCTAAGATATATGGAAAGCATTTGAAAGACTATATTTTTTTAAATGTTAACAAGGATTGCTACGTTTTCATTTTCTAGTGGTCCTTGTAAATTATATAGCCAGATTGACAAAGGGTAGCACTTACAGTGCATTGTAACAACAATGATTAATTTTGCCTGTTTTTAGACTATATATCAATGTATTTATATATAGTACATACTTTTCTTGTGTCTGGCTTCTTTCACTCAACAATTCACCAATTTCATGAATTTGTGAAATTAGTTTATACTATTGTGTGTATTTGTAGATTATTCTATATTATTGTGTGTATTTATAGATTATTCACTCTCTCTATTGTAGACCACTGGTTTTTAGGCTTTAGTGTGCTTCAGAAGCATCTGGAGGGCTTGTTAAACCAGATTTCTGAGCTTTACCCCCAGAGTTTCAGTTTCAGTAGAACTGGGGCAAAGTCCAAGCATTTGTCTTTCTAACAAGTCCATGAGTGATACTGAAGCTACTGGCCTGGGGACTACATCTTGAGAACCACTGCTATAGAGAATACCTTATGTGAAAATACCATCACTTACTTATCCATGCTACTATTGGTGGATATGTGACTATGGATAGCCTTTTTTAAAGGTGTATTCATTTACTTATCCTTGATTATATCAATTTATTCTAATCATATTATTTAACACCTGTATCAAACATCAATGTACTAGGACCAGAAATATGAAGATTATGGCACCTGCCCCCAGGAATAGGTAGGAATAGGTGGTCTAGTTAGAGACACAGAAAATAAACAGACAATTTCAAAGTAATGATAAATTCCATGATGGGAGTATGCATGTGGTGCTTTGGTAACACAGAGAAGGGAGAAAAAATCACAATGATGGAGATGGTGGAAAAATATCTTAGCTGAAATAACCACTGAGCTGAATTTGGAGTTGGAGTGTAAGCTATGGGGGAAAGATAATTTAGGCAGAGGGAAGCTTTGTGGAAGCTTAGGTGGGTGATTGGTAGGCCACATTTAGGGAATTGCAGCAGTTCCATATGGCAGGAACATAGAGATAGTCAGAAGAGAGAGAGAGAAAAAAAGGAATATGTCTTGAAATGGCCAATTTAGTAGACTGGAAGTACAGCATTTGGTATATGAATATGCTTCATAATCTAAATTTACATGAAACTAATGACGAGTATAGATATGCCTTACTTTAAGCCCATATAAATAAATCTAACTCCTTCTCATTAAAAAAGATGATCAGTTAGATTTCTAAGTATTCCTCTGCTACATTTAAAATGAGAAACAAATTTGCTTTCCAAAATGGATTTGTATGTCATTTTTTAAAACAAGATGCACATTATCTTACCTTTCTAAAACACACTGTGTAAGTGTATATAGGATGATAATAATATAGTATTTACTGAATGGTAAGCACTAAACTCATTTAATCCTACCTAAAATCCCATGAGACATTTATTATTATTATCATCTCTATTAAACAGATGAGAAGATAAAGTATGGAAAGTTTAAGTAATTTGGCAAAGGTCCTTCAATAAATGACTAATTTCAAACTAATTCCAAGACCATTCCCTTAATCACTACGTCTCTTCCCCTTGCTGTTCCATAGTAAGCATAGTAAGCTAGAGATGTGGTTTAGATTTATGAGATGATCATCTGGACAGGATCTACAGGGCTCAATCACTGAAGGAATCCCGACCGTGACTTCATAGAGCCAATAGGCAAGACAGATATAAACACAAGAGTGTGCCATAAAGTATTACAGGCAACATTTGGGCACAAATGAGTCAGAGCTCAATTCTAGTTGATGAAAGCAGTGGAAGTATACAGAAATAATTCCAAAAGAAGAGGCTTGAGTCCCCCAATCCATGTAGGTGTTTGGGAAACAAGTGGAAAAGGCCTCTAGGTAGGGGAAACATTTTGAACAAAAGTATTGTATGTTCTGGAAACTGAAAATATTTCCATCTGGTTTAGGCTTAGGCTGAATATGGAGGAGCTGCATAAATGAAACTGGAAAGGTGAGTAAGATTACCTAATGAGGGACCTTATATGATATATGAAGTCATGGGGTAATTTATAATAATGAGGAGGGAAAGGTTATCAGGGAGTCATATAACCAGATTTGCCTTTTTAAAGATCACTGAGAAGGTAGTAGAAGGATGGATTGGAAGAGGGCAGGGAGACCATCTAAGAATTATCATTGTAATTTAAGCCTTTAGTATTCAGAATCAATAGATACATTTTTCCAAATTTCTGGTCAGAATACACTAAGTGATTGATATATTTTCAGTTAAGCATTCTTAAGCACAGTACAGTGTTAATCTTTCTATGCCTATCATGTTTATTACCTATAAAAGACAATGATAAAAATGTCATTCCACTGCATTTCCTCACTTGAAATCACAATGTTACCAAAAAGAAAAATTATACAATAGACTAGAGCTACAAAAAATATTGTAAAATTACAGGCTTAAATAAATTGAACTAAATACAAACAAATTATTTCAACTCGATTAATTTGCTCTCAGATTACAGAGCACTTTTAAAGGAGAAGGTCTATGTAGTCAAGAAATAAAAGTAATGATGTTTTATTGATTATGGCCAATTAAAGGGCCATTACTAGATGCTGAATCCCTGTGGGCAGAATTTTTAAAACTTCAGATATATGAATACTAATTACAACCATGGTGATAATAATATTGGTAAGTGCCATCCATTAAGTCCCCACTATAAAGTTGTTGTTTCACGTATATTATGTCATTTAAGCCATATAAATATACCAGCTCTGTGAAGCAGATGTCATTATTTCCACTTTAGAATAGGAAAATTGAGACTTAAATAATTTATTCAAGATAACATAGTAAGTGATAAAGCATGGGTTTAAATCTCAAATAAATGTTACATAGGAACTCATGTCCTTAACTGTTAAATTTCTACTATCTATCCCTCCCTTAGATTGCTACATGGTAGAAAGTCAATGTTTAATGAATGTCTGCCTTGAAAATACTTAAAAATAACAATACATGGTAACAAAAATTTATAAGCCCTAAAGGACTTGTTTTAACAGTAGAGAATAGATGGGAATAATATGTAATTAACTGAATGATATCCTATGCATAAAGAGATGAATATAAATTTTGGAAATTCAAACCTAAAGGGGTAGACAAAAATATGTAGTATATGGAGCTGATTTTCAGACAGTTGGAAAACTAAGGCTAAAAGGAAAGAAAAATGTAATGGTAATGTGCACAGGAAAGACAAGGACGAGAGAGAAGTAATAAGAAGAGGAAGATTTGTGTTTGGTGGGGACTGTGACATTCCATCAACAGTTGCCTTAGGTGCTATTCACCATTAGAGAGAAGATCCCTCACATAACCTAACAAACTGAAATTATTCCACCACTTCAGAATTTATGTATTATTTAAGCAACAGTTTTTAAAAGTTGAAGTCATGGGTGATTAAGTTTAGTTTCTCAGTATTATTCAGGGTATGCTAACTGATGTAACAAACTATTTCTAAATCTAAATGGTACAAACAACCAAAGTTTAATTCTTGCTCATCTTATATTATATAGGCATGGGGGTTGAGGAGAACTCTGTCCCATACAGTTATTCAGTGATCCAGGCTTATTCTGTTTACTGTAATCACTATTCCCTAGGACTTCAAAAGCCTGCAATGGATCCTCTACATCCTGTCAACAGTTTAAGAGAAAATAAAAGAGATTGAGGACACTCATGTAAGATTTTGGTGGCCACAGATGGAGGTGATATGCATTCTGCTCATACTCCAATTGGCCACACTCAGTCCTATGGCTCACCTAATTGTAGGAGAACTCTCGTAGTAGCTTAGCAGATGTTAAAAAATAAGAGAACAAAGATCGGTGAACAATTAGTCAGTTCCACCCTCCCCAATTATATTGCTAATTCCTAAGGGATATAAATAGTGTTTTATAATCATTTATATGCCTAGTAACACCTAATAGAATTTCTGGCATATGATAGTCTGTCAACTCATTGCAAAATGAGCGTATAAACTGTCTACCTCATTCCTTAGCTTCGAGGCTATTTAAAGACCTTCATAGGTCCTAGGCACTCTTACTTTAGAGGCCCAAACCTGAGTAATATCAAAATAACAACATATACTCAGATGCCATTTAAATATAATTCCATTGGCAAGATTAGAATAACATTTAAAATATGATTTTGAAATTATTTGACTACTATTGAATGACAGAATTGATCAGAAATAAATGTATTGCATTGAAGAAGAGAAGGATATCAAGGCTTGCTATGTAAAATAAAATGCATTATTAGTAAATTCGACGAAAAATTTTATAGGTTGGAAATATCTTGTTAACACCATACAAAATGTGCAGAAAAAAATGGAAAATGTAGTGTTCTTGCCTTTGAAAGAAGAGTAAGCCAAGAACACAGTTGGATTTTGACCCAATAGAGGACAAGATCTAAGAGTAAGCTACACAATACCCCTTCTGATTAACTTGGTAATTATTGGGAGATCCCCACCCCCGATATTCAACGTGGGTTCTTTTCTGTTTCCACAAGCATCAGCTGGTCTGAGAAATAAAGGAAAAGAGTACAAAAGAGAGAAATTTTAAAGCTGGGTGTCCAGGGGAGACATCACATGTTGGCAGGTTCCGTGATGCACCCTGAGCCGTAAAACCAAGTTTTTATTAGTGAATTTCTAAAGGGGAGGGAGTTTTCAAATAGGGTGTGGGTCACATAGATCACATGCTTCACAAGGTAATAAAATATCACAAAGCAAATGGAGGCAGGGCGAGATCACAGTACCACAGGATGGGGCGAAATTAAAATTGCTAATGAAGTTTCAGGCACGCATTGTCATTGATAACATCTTATCAGGAGACAGAGTTTGAGAGCAGACAACCGGTCTGACCAAAATTGATTAGGCAAGAATTTTCTCGTCCTAATAAGCCTGGGAGCACTACAGGAGACCAGGGCTTATTTCATCCCTTCGTCTTCAGCCATAAAAGACTGCCACCCCCAAAGCGGCCATTTCAGAGGCCTACCCTCAGGGGCCATTCTCTTTCTCAAGGATGTTCCTTGCTGAGAAAAATAATTCAGTAATAGTTCTCCTATTTGCTTTTGAAAGAAGAGATATATGCTCTGTTCTGCCCAGCTCACCGGCAGACATAGTTTAAGGTTATCTCCCTTGTTCCCTGAACATTGCTGTTATCCTGTTCTTTTTTCAAAGTGCCCAGATTTCATATTGTTCAAACACACATGCTCTACAAACAATTTGTGCAGTTAATGCAATCATCACAGGGTCCTGAGGCGACATACATCCTCCTCAGCTTACAAAGATGATGAAATTAAAAGATTTAAGTAAAGACAGGCATAGGAAATCACAAGGGTATTGATTGGGGAAGTGATAAGTGTCCATGAAATCTTCACAATTTATGTTCAGAGATTGCAGTAAAGACAGCCATAGGAAATTATAAAAGTATGAATTTGGGGAACTAAAAAGTGTCCATGAAATCTTCACAATTTATGTTCTTCTGCCATGGCTTCAGCCAGTTCCTCCATTCGGAGTCCCTGACTTCCCACGAGTAATTATACCCTATATCATAACACTTTTATAAAGAGAAATGACCTTATGAAAATAAATTAGTAAGTAGATGTGGAATCACACATGAACCACTCCCCAGCCCCAACCTGGCAGGAAGATCTTTGGATCTGTGGACGAGTTTTGGCAGCAATGGATTAGAGTAAGAATTTGGGACATATAGGGGCTAAATTAGGACCTGTGGGCTTGGAAACTTGGTGGCTAGATATGTATTTTCTAATGACTTGGCTATGCATAAATGAAATGTTTATCCATGGTACCTCACATATCTTAACTGATAACATCATTGTATAGCAGGAAACCCCAAAGGAGGTAGTAGAAGACAGTCAAGAGTTTTAAGTAACTCATTTAAATAAAATCAGTTTTGGCTGAGCATGGTGGCTCACACCTGTAATCCCAGCACTGCAAGAGGCCCAGGCAGGCAGGTCACTTGAGCCCAGGAGTTCCAGACCAGCCTGGGCAACATGGTGAAACTCTGTCTTTACAAAAAATGTAAAAATTAGCCAGGCATGGTGGCCTGCACCTATAGTCCCAGCTACTGGGGAGGCTAAGGCAGGAGGATTCCTTGAGCTCAGGAAGGTGGAGGTTGCAGTGAGGCAAGATTGAGCTGCTGTACTTCAGCCTGTGTGACAGAGTGAGACCTTATCTCAAAAAATAAAAATAAGATCAGTTTTTATTTCTTCACAATAATTATACATATGAGGTGGAGCTGGAGGTCATTATCAAACTAACACAGGACCGGAAAACCAAATGCTGCATGTTCTCACTTATAATGAGAGAGCTAAATAACAGGAGCTAAATGATGACACATAGAGGGGAACAACACACACTGGGGCCTTTCAGGGGAAGGAGAGTGGGAGGAGGGAGAGGATCAGGAAAAAACTAATGGGTACTAGGCTTAATACCTGGGTGATGAAATAATCTGTACAACAAACCCCTATGACACAACTTTACCTGTGTAACAAAGCTGCACTTGTACCTCTCAATTTAAAATAAAGGTTAAACAAAAAGAGAAACCTAATAAGAGGTTGCACTAGTTACAAAATGAGAAAGTCTAACTTCAAAATTGTTTTCAAGTATAAAGACAATGTTTGTGGAGGTTGACAGGTTATAAGTTATTTAAATATTTAATTGAATGTTTATTGATTTAGACTTTGGTGCTTTTTGTATTTTGAAGCCAATTTACATATGTTTTTCATGTCTCCAGTGTTTGTATAAGCCCCTGAAAAGCTCACAGGCCCTGGGCTTTGTGCCTATATTGTGAAAAAGAACAAATGGTCATTCTCAGCACTTGGCAACTGGGTTTGCACTGGAGCATGGCATAGGAGGATAGACCCATTCCTTCTCCTATACATGGAAATCCCAGGCATTCTTGCCGAGGCTTTTGAGAGATGTTTAAATTCTACAAATATATTAACATTTTACCAGATGCAAGATCCTGTTCTGGTTGTTTGTAGAAGCCCTTACCTTCAAGGGCTTTACATTTAGCAGCCAGTAATTATTTTTGCCTGAATCAACTTTTTACATATATTACAAAAGTAGAAATGTTATTTTCTAACTCCATAGTTTCCTCTATATTTGTTTGCTGGCATTCTATTGTAAGGAACAGCTTTTCCTTCTCTCTATAGATCTACTTGTCATCATCTATCTATTGATATATATAATCTGTGTGTATATAAATGCATAAAATAAGTATGTAGTCATGGATTCTTAAATTACTCAATGAGTTATTGTCTGTTTATTTTGAGGCTTATATTGTCCCAGATGTAACCAGGGGTGCCTCTTTAAGGTGGCTGCTGGGTACCTTTGTCTTGTCCCCATATGAGTACTTTTTGATTTTCCAAGGAGCTCTAGATCTTTTTGTTGTAGTAGTTAGAAATAGATTTGGGTGCTAGTAGTGCTCCTAGTTAATGGTCTTTATTGTTTCCTTTAAATAAAGAAAGCTGGGACACACACACACAAATTTATATTGAGATTTCCCATTATATCCCAAACTTCACAGAATTCTTCATTTACTGTCTATATTCCCTTTGTTTTATCCTTCTACGGTGAAACATTTGGTTCTTAAGAATATCAGTACGTTTACTTAGTTACTTAGTTCTAAAATATGCAAAAAATTCTCAGAAGTACTATACCTTTAAAAAATCAAATTTATTAAGAAGAGTTCAATAGTTGTGTCCATTTTTATTTTCTTTAGATTAAGAATAAATAGTGAAACTACTATTCATGAAAGTTACTCAGATTAATTGCATTTTGTTTGTTGAATCCTCATGCAGGCTCACTACCAAATTTTGAGGTCTCAATAAATCTAACTCTTTTTAAGCTTAAATGTCACATACTAATGCTGCCTTCCCAAACTCTCCATGTTAGGTTAGGTCCATCTGTTAGATGGTCTCATAGCATCCATTGCTTTTCCATACAGAACTTTTCCTTTTCTTGTTTAAAATTTTATAATTTTTTATTTTCTATTTTTTATTATGCTTTAAGTTCTTGGATACATGTGCAGAACATGCAGGTTTGTTATATAAGTATACATGTGCCTTGGTGGTTTGCTGCACCCATCAACCTATCATGTAGGTTCTAAGCCCCCCATGCATTAGGTATTTATCCTAATGCTATCCCTCCCCTTACCCCCCACCCTCTAGCAGGCCCTGGTGTGTGATGTTCCCCTTCCTGTGTCTGTGTGTTCTCATTGTTCAATTCCCACTTATGAGCGAGAACATGCGGTGGTTTTCTGTTCCTGTGTTAGTTTGTTGAGAATGATGGTTTCTAGCTTCATCCATGTCCTTGCAAAGGACATGAACTCATTTTTTTAATGGCTATATAGTATTCTGTGGTGTATATGTGCCACATTTTCTTTATCCAGTCTATAATTGATGGGCATTTGTGTTGGTTCCGAGTCTTTGCTATTGTAAATAATGCTGAAATAAACATGCGTGTTCATGTATCTTTTTAGTAGAATGATATATAATCCTTGAAATTAAGGCAGAAATAAATAAGTTATTTGAAACCAGTAAGAACAAAGACACAATGTACCAGAATCTCTGGGACACAGCTAAAGCAGTGTTTAGAGGGAAATTTATAGCCCTAAATATATAGCCCACATCAGAAAGTGGGAAAGATCTAAAATCAACACCCTAACATCACAATTAAAAGAATTTTTCCTTTTCAATCTTCATCAGAGTTTGCTGTTTCCCCCAGTACACAGTAGTTTCAAAAGGGCAGAGATCAATGTCTGCCTTGTCCCCTCTTTTTGCCCTCTGAACACATAAGAAAATATTAAAATTTTTGTTGAATAAATGAATTGTTTCTAATAGTTGATACAGGAACTTAAAAAAGAAAAATTATAAGAGTTCATTTCTTACCTTTATTGCTGCTCTGACTATTCCACCCTTTTCCTTTCCTCTTCTGCAGGCAAAAGATATTGTTTTAAATTTAGTTGAAAAGTATTTTTAAAGAAACATTTATTAAGCATCTACTGTGCATTTCCTGGGCACTGAAATACAGACAGAGATCATTCAGAGGATTAAAATCTGGTGCAAACATGTGTTGTCTAGGGACATAAGGAATCTTTTGAGATTGCTTAAGGCCCCAGAAGGATTTAGGCAGATGTGTTTCTACGTTTGTCTGCTTAAAGGGTCATGCTTTTGTTTGACTGATGATCAGTACATTTTCATTTTCATTTTTAAAGATAGTTCTGTCAAATTTGCTCTCCAGTGGCTAAGTTTAAAAATAAAACTTCTCACTTGAGTAGCCTATGAATTAGGTTCTGTGTAGAAGTGCAAAAACCCATTACTGACAGTGGTACAGTGTAAATAAATGTAAATATTTTTCTTAAGGTGGGTCTTGAGCTATGTGACATCTAATTTGTACCTTCCAAATGAAAACCATGTAGCCAATGATTGAATTAATTTTTTTCATTATGTCTTACAAAAAAGTGAAGAGAAAACAAAGCAGTTTGAACAATGGTGAGAAACTCTTCAAAAGGAATTTAGATGAAGTAGGAAAAAAATTGATACATCATGATTTCTGTCACATGCTTTTCTTTTCTCTGTTGCTGCTAGACTCCAGGAACACTGCAGCATCTTTCTTTATGCCCTAAATCAGATCATTGCTTATTTCTGTTGAATTCTCAATATGCAGTTGAATAAAACTATGTTTGTAAGTCTCATTTTCTTCATCACTAAAATGATGGTGCATTTTCAATATATTTGTTGAAGATTTAAAATTATGTACAGCAATGTTCTTACACTGTGCCTGATGCACACTGAGTATAAGTAATTTATAGTCATTATATGGATTCTTTATCTGCTGTCTGTGCACAGAAAATTATTGAGTATCTATTATGTGTTTTATGAACCAGGTGAGATTAATTAATGATTAGATACAGTCTCCGTCCCATATTAGGGCATGGCAGAGGCAGAATAAGAAAGGACAAACCTGAAATTACTCTTAGCAGTGAGGTAGAGAGAAGGCCATCCACAGCTGTTGAGGAGACAGCAGAACATGGCACCACAGTTCTAGCAAAGTCCTCTGGAGAATGCAGTGTATAAGGGATTCGATGTGGCTAAAACTTGGGATACAAAAGAGAGGGCAGAGCCTACAAACTCCAGGAATGGGTGCTATTTTTAGAGTGAAGCCTGTAATTCAAGCCAGTCAGATCTTTCCACAGTCACAAAAGTCAGCAGTCATTGTACTAGGCCTCAAGACAAGGCTCAGGTCCCTGGTAGAGATGGGCATGAAAAATGCAGGCCTTGGTCCTACACAGCCTGAGATCCTCAACCCGTTCATTAAGAGAGTTTCAGTAAACAGGAAACAGAAGGGCTAGTTAGCAGAACTGGAATATAGAGAAGGGACTAAATCCTGAGATCTAAGTAGAAGATTTTCTTCAAGGATGAACCAAGACTACAGTTAAAGAAGTAATAAGTATGATTGGATGGTGACATAATACAAAGAAGTGGGTTATAAAGACTCACATGAATCTGAGATTTTGCCTAGGAACAAGCTTTATTCATGATTTCAGGGATACAAATTATCGTGAGACATAGTGAAGCAGGAGAAATCTGGAATAGTCAGTGAACCTTACTACGTTCTTTTCTTGCTGCATCAGGATGTGCTCAGGGCCCAGATTAATATATAAGATCTCTAATGAGTTATGCAATTAATAAATTTATGGAGGAACAGCTGTTTGGGCCATGAAACATCTCCACTTTATACTCAGTAACATACTTTATATGACATTTTCCAGGATTTCATGTCTATAAATCCATAGATTCCAGGTATGCTTACCTTAAATAATCTTATAACAGGTATAACCTGCTATAGATGAGGACTCTGCTGCTAGGAAATACCAATTATTTTGTCTGCTGGGAGGTATTATCCTTAGCTTATTTACATGACTGTTTGACTGGGTCAGCTTTTTTTCTTTTACCCCTGGAGATGTCTTGTACATTGGAGAGAATGACTTGACCATCTTCTGTTTTAACTGTTTACTTCCCAGATAGCAAGCCCCAAAGGGTTGGCATTGAGTCAAATTCCCTCCTTCCTGAAATTTGGATTAATTTTGGAACTTAAGAACTAGCAAGTGGAAGGAATACAGAACTGGGGAGATCTCAAGGGACTTATATGCTTGTCCTATACTCAATTAGTGATTAAGCATACTTTGTATCATTAAGGTTTAAAAGAGATAGACATATGATAGATAATAGATAAAAAATGCCTTGAGTATATGAAAAATGGAGGTCAAGTTAGTTTGTGTAACCAGAGCAGATTTTGTAGCCTTTTTTATTTTCCTTCTCTTTTAATTTTACCCTTTCTCGCAGCCTATGATGTAATGAGAGTGGTGTCTGCAGTCCACAAATGGGTGAAGTTTTACCCATAAAATCAAGGCTCACCCACCCAAAGTCCAAAATAGAAGTATGAAAGGTAAAAGAGGAATTAACTGTAAGAGAGGATATTAACAGGTAGGTGGTTTTTGGGTCTTGAACAATCTTGACTTGATTTATCATTGATATGTAGCTCATTGTCAAGCCTGGAGACTTTTCCTAGTAACGTCTCACACCAGCTGAAGATAATTTTTGGAATGATCATGGCTCCTCAGTCATGGTTTCTCTTGAACTATAAGACACTCAAACTAAAGTAATCAAATTAATTTCCTTCTATGTTTATCATTGAGGTTTCCTTCTTGTCCTTTCTTTGCCTGTAATTAACAACTGAATAAGAACCGGAGATCCTGCAGTTCACCTTAATGAAAAAGGTGCAGAAAGGGAGGAAATCTAGGCAAGAAAAAATTGATTATGTCATTAACTGACAATTATGCTATGAGCCTGCCTGGCTTTGCATCTTCCAGCATGATGGGGTTTGGTATCCTGTGCCAAAATACTGAACAGAACTTTTAAAAATAGGCCATCAGATATTTAGAGCTGATGATATTAAGGCTGAGGAAGTGTTCATGGGAGGATTATACAGCTTCTCTGAGTCTTCTGGTAAATAATGTGAACAATGAATCATCCATTACTTTGCAACACTTTGTCTACTGTTGCCTTAAAGTATTAGTTAAATCCATGTTATTGTTTTCTACATTTCTTTGATTGTATTTGTCTTGCCAAATGAATTTTAAGTTTCTAGAGTACACAAGTAGTATAGGTGCTCAATACGTGTTTCTTGATTTAATTTGAAGATCTAAGGGACCTTGGGAAAAGACTTGAAAAATTAGTCTCTATGATATGCCATCTCTACTAAGGCACCTTTAAGAGTCTGTAAAGACAGATCAAATACAATTGTAAAAGATAATTTAAATTTCCTATTGATGGGTATTCATTATTTCCAGTTTCATTTTATGAGATTTTATAATAGTACAAAAATAACACTAGGCTTAAACAGAAAGAAAGATAAAGAACATTATATGTCATTGAAAGAGAATTAAACTGTAATAAAATAAAAGTTCTTGAGTACGGTTTGAAATAGATTTTAAGAGAATGGTTAAAAAATTTGCTGATCTTTTAATAGGTTTTAATTTTTTATTCCTAATCTGTTGGGGTCCGTGCCAGGGGTGGTGGAGAATGAAAGAACACACAAAAGACAAAGACACACAGAGAACATGGCGGCCGCACTCAGAGCCTCCGCCTCACTTTATTTATACTCCATAAACCCCATGTCAGCAGAAAGAATGCAATGCAAAACAAACTTTCTTTTCCCAGATGTAACCTTCTACTCAGTTCTTTGTTTCTATGCTCTTCTTTATCTG
>NW_012110896.1:594422-598093 GCF_000951045.1 Mandrillus leucophaeus | reverse complement strand
AAAAAAAGAAAAATTTTCAATGAAAAGAGAAGCTTAACTGAGTGAACGGAATTCATACGACACATAGCAGTTTCACAGAAAGTTTCCTTCTGGTTTCTATCTGAGGATATTTCTTTCTCCAAATTCTAAAGAGTGTTCCCAAATGACCTTCCTCAGATTCCACAGAAACAGTGATTTCAAACTGCTCTTTCCAAAGGATGATTTAACTCTATGACATGAATACACCCGTCACAAAGCAGCTGCTCACAAAGATTCTCTCCAGTTTTCAAAGGAAGACATTTCCTTGCTCAACACAGGCCTCCAGGCGCCACTTAATATAACTTCGCAGATTCCTCAAAGAGAGACTTTCCAAACTGGGCAATGTAGAGTAAGCTTTAACTCTGTGAAGTGAATACTCATATCAGAGAGTTGTTTCTTGGAACACTTCTTTCTGGGTTTTATTTGAGGACAGATCGCTTTTCCCCGTATTCTTCAATGCATTTCGAAATATAATATTTTTGGTTTAACAGAAAGAGTGTTCAAACATTGCGTTATGAGAAAAGAGGTATAACTCCCTGAGTGGAATACAGACATCACAAAGCAGTTTCTCAGAAAACTTCTCTCCAGCTTTTATCTGAAGATATTTCCATTTTCACCATAGGCCTGAAGGTGCTCCCGGATGTCCTTTCATGTTTCTGTCCATGATGGAGTTTCCAAGCTGTGTAATGTAAAGAAAGCTTTATCTATGTGAGATGAATAAACATGGCAAAAAACAGATTTACAGAAAGCTTCTTTCCAGTTTTTATCTGAAGATATTTCCTTTTTCACCATAGTCCAGAATTTTCTCCCGAATATCACTTCACGGATCTGTCCATGGCAGAGTTTGCAAGCTGCGTAATTAAAGAAAGCTTTATCTCTGTGAGATGAATACACATAGCACAGAGCAGTTTCACAGAAATCTTCTATCCATCTTTTCTTTGAGGCTATTTCTCTTTTCACCATATTCGTCAATATGCTCCCAAGTATCCCTTGGTACCTTTTTGTCCAAAAGGGTTTCCCCTATGCTGTATGAGAAGAGAGGTATAACACTGTGAGTGGAATGCACACGTCACAAAGCAGTTCCTCGGAAAGCTTCTCTCCAGTTTCTATCTGAACATATTTCCTTTTTCACTGTAAGCCTCAAAGCGCTCTCGAATATCCCTTCGTATGTTAAACATAAACCGTGTTTGAAAACTGCTCAATGAAATGAGAAGCTTAACTGAGCAAGAGGAATCCACAAGACACAGAGCATTTTCACAGAAAGCTTCCATCTGAATTTTACCTTAGGATATTTCTTTCTCTATATTCTAAGGATCATTCCCAAATGTCCTTCCTCAGATTACACAAAAACAGTGATTTAAAACTGCTCAATATAAAGAATGGTTTAACTCTATGAGAAGAATACACACATCACAAAGCAGTTGCTCAGAAATGTTCTCTCCAGTTTTCATCCGGAGACGTTTCCTTGCTCACCACAAGTCCCCAGGCGCCACTTAATATCCCTTCAAAGATTCCTCAAAGACAGAGTTTCCAAACTGGGCAACATAGAGTAAGCTTTAACTCTGTGAAATGAATGCACATATCAGAAAGCAGTTTCCTGGAACAATTCTGAGTTTTATTTGAGGATATTTCACTTTTCGCCATAGTCTTCAATGCGCTCTGAAATATCACGTTTTCAATTTTACAGGAACAGTGTTCAAACACTGTCTTATGAGAAAAGAGGTATAACTCCTTGAGTTGAATGCACACATCACAAAGTAGTTTCTCAGAAAGCTTCTCTCCAGTTTTTATCTGAAGATATTTCCTATATCAACATAGACCTGAATGTGCTCCCGAATGTCCCTTCATGAATATGTCCATGACGGCGTTTCAAAACTGAGTAAGAGAAACAAAGTTTTATCTATGTGAGATGAATAAACAAATCTATCATAAAGCAGTTTCACTTAAAGCTTCTTTCCAGGTTTTCTGTGAGTATATTTCCTTTTTCATCAAAGCCGTCCCTATACTCCCAAATGTCCCCTGGTAGCTTTTTCTCCAAAAGGGATTCCCCAATCCTCTATGAGGAGAAAAGTATAACTCGGTGATTGGAATGCCCATGTCACAAAGCTGCTCCTCGGAAACCTTCTCTACACTTCTATCTGAAGATATTTAAATTTTCACTGTAATCCTCAAAGTACTCCTGAGTATCCCTTAGTTGACAAAACTACAAAAGTGTTAGAATACTGCTCAATGAAAACAGAAGCTTAACTATGTGAGTGGAATTCACTTGACACAGAGCAGTTTCACAGAATGCTTCCTTCTGGTTTTTATCTAAGGGTATTTCTTTTTCAACATATTCTAAAAACCGTTCACAAATGTCCTTTCTCAGTTTCCACAGAAACAGTGATTTCAAACTGCTGAATCCAAGGAATGATTTAACTCTATAGGATGAATACACACATTAGCTGCGTAATGTAAATAAAGTTTTATTTATGTGACACGAGTAAACACAGCAAAGAACACATTCACAGAAAACTTCTTTCCAGTTTCTATCTGAAGATATTTCCTTTTTCACTATATTCCTGAATGTGCTCCAGAATGTCCCTTCTCAGAACCATCCATGACGTAGTTTCCAAGCTGTGTAATGTAAAGAAATCTTTATCTATAGGAGATGAATACACATATCACAGAGCGTTTTCACAGAAAGCTTCTTTCCAGTTTTTGTCTGAAGCTATTTCCTTTTTCGCCATTGGCGGCAATATGCAAATGAATATAGCTTGATACCTTTTTCTCCAAAAGGGTTTCCTCGATGATATATGAGAAGAGAAGTATAACACTGTGTGTGGATTGCACAAGTCACAAAGCAGTTCCTTTAAAACTTACCCTCCTGCTCCTATCTGAACATATTTCCTTTTTCACTGTAAGCCTCAAAGTGCTTCCGATTATCCCTTCATAAGCTAACCATAAACAATGTTAGAAAACTGCTCAATGAAAAGAGAAGTGTTGTGGTTCGTGCCGGGGGTGGTGGAGAATGAAAGAACACACAAAAGACAAAGACACACAGAGAACATGGCAGCCGCTCTCAGAGCCTCCGCCTCACTTTATTTATACTCCATAAACCTCATGTCAGCAGAGAGAATGCAATGCAAAACAAACTTTCTTTTCCCACATGTAACCTTCTACTGAGTTCCTTGTTTCTATGCTCTTCCTTATCTGCCCGCCTTCTTGGCGCCTACGGGAGTTCATTAAAAGTTCAATTGGAGATACTGTCCTTGAGCCCTGTCTATTCTCAGCATACTGTTTTCAAAGGTCCCTGCATTTCCCCCTTTTTGTTTTGTTTTGCCTCAATCCTAAAAAGGTAGCCTATATTTGTTCCTGTGTTTTCTTTTGTTTTTGGAGGCGACGGAGGGAGCATCAGATCACCAAAAGAAGTAGATCCAATTCGAGTGCCCAAAACAATATACTTCCAGAGATTGTAGAAATCCATGTTTTCATCTGGGTCCATGGGTTAAAGGCAGCAAGGCGCTGACCCAGCTCTTGCAGGATTACGGTTCCGGACAACACATGTAATTGTTGTCGAAATGCTTCGGAAATGTTCTGAGTGAGCTCTTGGATGTCCAAACTAATATTTTTATGGCCTACTAATAATTTTCAGATTACGGTCCAATTTTGAG
>NW_012110896.1:591790-593566 GCF_000951045.1 Mandrillus leucophaeus | reverse complement strand
CTTCTAGTTACAATAATAACAGTATTAGCAGCCACATGACTATGATTATAACAAACAGCCCAGGCTTCATGCGATTTTCGGAGACAATGAGAACTGTTTCCCATACATATTGGAACTCCTTCCACTCCAAATTGATATGTGTTGTTTATAATTCCCGTTTCCCGTTCTATATTGTCCTTGTCTATGTAGGGGGACGGCATCCAAGTAGTGTCATTGGTGAAAACCTTAATTTCCGCCTCCCCCCAGGCAACTCCCTGATACAAGGGCGGAAAGGGAATATAAGTCCAATATTCATACAAAGCCTCACTAAGAGAAATAAGTCTCCCACCGAGGCACATCCAACAAAGGAAGAAATGCATGCTGAATCAAGTTTTCTTTTCAATAGGGTTTCAATCATCTTGTAGGAAACCACTCAGGTCCGTTCCCTGTAAGGACAAGAGCATGGCCCCATCCCTGTTTTAGAACTTGCCCTTGAACATACTTACCTTCTTCATTAGGAGACCAAAGCTTTAAACTGTCAGCGGGGACTATCACCGAAGGAGGTGAGGAAAGATGGGTTACGGCAGCAGAATCTTGCAATTGTCTCCATTGATTCAAAAAAATTAAGGTAAAAAGAACCTTCAAAATCTGGTTTCAAAATCTGGTTTCTGGGGGGCTCATTTCCCCCTTTTTGTTTTGTTTTAATAGTTAAGTTTTTAAAGTTAAATTTGCGCGCTCAATGATGGCTTGACCTTGACTGTTGCCCGGGATACCGGTGATATGTTGAATATTGTATTGCTGTAAGAAAACTTGTAATTTACGAGAGACATAGGCAGGGGCATGATTAGTTTTAAGTATAAGAGGAATGCCCATGATGGCGAAACAAGTTAAGAGATGAGTAATAATAGAAATGAGAAAAGGTATCAATGGTATGATGAACATACTTTAATCGTCCAAAAGAAGGGATACCTCGTGGATTAACCCCAGGATGGAAGGATGGAATGCTCAAAGGAGCACAGGAAGGACAAGCTCGAATAAGAGAACGAGCTTGTTTATAAGTTAAATGAAACCATCGTTGAAGGCCAGAAGTATTAGTGTGATGTAGAGTATATTTTTGTTCTGCAGCATGTAGGTGGCCTGTTAAAAGTGAATCAATCTGAGTATTACCATGAACTAATGGTCCAGGAAGTTGAGAATGAGAACAAAGATGAGTGATGAATAAAGGAGCTCAACGTTGGCTCAAAGTAGAAGATAACAAGGAAAAGAGTTTTTGAAGAGAAGAAGCAGCACAAAGAGGTAAAGTGGCCTGAGAAATGTAAGAAGTAACATAAACGGCGTATTGAAAATCACTAACAATGTTACAACCAGTAGTAGGGAAATCAAGTAAGACCATGAGAAGAGCAAACAGTTCTCCCTGTTGCACCAAGGGATAAGGATAAACTGTAACTCGAGATTGATGAACACTCCAATATCCAGCCTTATCATTGCTACTAGCATCAGTAAAAAAAGGTAGGACCTTGAACAGGAAATACAGAAATTGGTGAGAAAGGCAACACAGAATGTTGCCTAAAAAATGAAAAGATCGGAGTCTTAGGATATTGGGTAGAAAATTGTCCAACAAAAGAAGCGCAAGCAACTTGCCAAGAATCAGAAGTTGCAAGAAGATAAGTGATCTGATTATGAGTGAATTGAGAGATAATTAAGGAAGGATCTCCTCCCCAAAGTTGTCGACAGTGATGCCGTCCTTTGATGATCAGTTCAGCTAAATGATCGATATAAGTAGCCAAGCGTTTAGAT
>NW_012110896.1:590479-591276 GCF_000951045.1 Mandrillus leucophaeus | reverse complement strand
TAAGGGCAGGATTAGGAAGACCAGGCTGTAAACTTTCCCTAGGTTGAATGTAAACATTTATAGTTTTAAGAACAAGACAAAGACGGGAATTCCATCCAGAAGTACGTGGCTTTAGAGTCCTCTCGGCCATTTGTTTTTTGACTCACTCTTTTAAAATCATAAGTATTTCTTTAGATAATGGCCACTGTTTCACTTAAAGAGGAGTGGTCGTTTCACACTTTAATTATAAAACTTGAGACTGGTGAACAGTGGCTATGAGTTTAAAGGATTGTAGCCCATTTTGAACATCATATTTTTGACAGCTGCGGAAATATGAAAAATGTTTAAAAAAGCACCAAATTGTTATGAAAGACTTTGTCCCCAAAGATTAATATTGATAGGAATAATATAAAAAACACTTGACCTTGTTCACCTTTAGGACCAATACAGGTTAAAGGTTCTACGTTTTGATAAACCACAGAAGAAGCACCCAAGCCAGTGAGTATAACTGAAACTTCTCTTTTTTCCCATTGTATAGGCCAATAATTTAAACAAATGATAGACATATTTACCCCCGTATCAATTAACTCTTTTAAAACTATTCCATTAATGTGCAATGAACATAAGGGCTTTTGATTAGAAACTAAAGTTTCCCAAAAAACAGCTTTTTCTGTGCTACCAAACCCTCTCTATTGAGAATACGTTCCCCTGCCTCTAGGCGTATAAATTGTGAAACTTGTACCAAAATAAGAATTTTATTAGTAATATCATGTCCTTTTGGCAAAGGGCCACACACTCTAATAGCTAATTTATATACT
>NW_012110896.1:563037-590429 GCF_000951045.1 Mandrillus leucophaeus | reverse complement strand
CTTGGCACCTACGGGAGTTCATTAAAAGTTCAATTGGAGATACTGTCCTTGAGCCCTATCTATTCTCAGCATACTGTTTTCAAAGGCCCCTGCAGAGAAGCTTAACTGAGTGTGAGGAATTCACATGACACATAGCAGTTTCTCAGAAAGCTTCCTTCTGGTTTTTATGTGAGGATATTTCTTTCCCCATATTTTAAAAAGCGTTTCAGGATATTCTAAAGAGCATTCCCAAATATTCTTCCTGAGATTCCACAGAAACAGGATTTTCAAACTATTCAATCCAAAGAATGATTTAACTCTATGAGATGAAAACACACTTCACAAAACAGTTGTTCAGAAAGCTTCTCTCCAGTTTTCAATGGAAGACATTTCCGTGCTCACCACAGGCCTCTGGGAGCCACTAATATGCCTTCGCAGATTCCTCAAAAACAGAATTTCCAAACTGAGTAATGTAGAGTAAGCTTTAATTCTGTCAAGTGAATGCACATATCAGAGAGCAGTTTCTTGGAATGGTTCTTTCTGGGTTTTATTAGAGGATAGTTCACTTTTCACCATAGTCTTCGATGTGCTCTGAAATATCACTTTTTCAGTTTTACAGGAACACTGTTCAAACACTGACTTATAAGAAAAGAGGAAAAACTCTCTGAGTGGAATGCACATATCACAAATCAGTTTCTCAGAAAGCTTCTCTCCAGTTTTTATCTGAAGATATTTCCTTTTTCACCATAGGTGTGAATGTGCTCCCGAATGTCCCTTTGCAGTTCATCCATGACAGAGTTTCCAAGCTGAGTAATGTAAAGAAAGCTTCATCTATGTGAGATGAATAAACATAGTAAAAATCAGATTCACAGAAAGCTTCTTTCTAGTTTTTATCTGAAGATATTTCCTTTTTCACCATAGCCCTGTATGTGCTCCCCAATGTCCCTTTGTGGATCCATCCATGACAGAGTTTTCCTGCTGCGTAATGTAAAGAAAGCTTTATCTATGTGAGATGAATACACATATCACAGAACAGTATCACATAAATGGTTTCCCCGATGCTGTATGAGAAGACAGTTGTAATACTGTGAGTGGAATGCACACGTCACAAAGCAGTTCCACGGAAAGCTTCTCTCCAGTTTCTATCTCAACATATTTTCCTTTTCACCGTAAGCCTCAAAGTGCTGACGTATATCCCTTTATATGCTAAACATGAACAATGTTAGAAAACTGCTCAACGAAAAGAGAAGCTTAACTAAATGAGAGGAATTCACACGACACACAGCAATTTCACAGAAAGATTCCTTCTGGTTTTTATCTGAGGATATTTCTTTCTCCATATTCTAAAGATCGTTCCCAATTGTCCCTCCTCAGATTCCACAGAAGCAGTGAATTCAAACTGCTTATTCCAAAGAATGATTTAACTCTATGAGATGAATACACACATCACAAAGCAGTTGCTCAGAAAGTTTCTTTGCAGTTTTCATCGAAAGACCTTTCCTTGCCCACCAGAGGTGAATGGGCACCACTTAATATCCCTTCACAGATTCCTGAAAGACAGAATTTGCAAACGGGGCAATGTAGAGTAAGCTTTATCTGAGTGAAATGAATGTCCATATCGGAGAGAAGTTTCTTGGTACTTTTTTTCTGGGTTTTATTTGAGGATATATCACTTTTAGCCATAGTCTTCAAAGTGCTCCAAAATATCACTTTTTCGTTTTACAGGAACAGTGTTCAAACACTCTCTTATGAGAAAAGAGGTATAACTCTCTGAGTGGAATACAAGCATCACAAAGCAGTTTCTCAGAAAGTTTCTCCCCAGTTTTTATCAGAATATATTTCCTTTTTCGCAATAGGCCTGAATGCTCTTTCAAATATCCCATCGGGGATCCGTCCATGACGGAGTTTCCAATTGTGTAAAGTAAACAGAGTTTTATCTATGTGAGATGTATAAACAGAGGAAAAAGCAGATTCACAGAAAGCATCTTTCCAGTTTTTATCTGAAGATATTCCCTTTTTCACCATAGTCCTGAATGTGCCCCGAATATCCCTTCACGGATCCATTCATGACAGGCTTTCCAAGCTGCAAAATGTAGAGAAAGATTTATCTGTGTGAGATGAATACACATATCTAAGAACAGTTTCACAGAAAGGGTTTCCTAGATGCTGTATGAGAAGAGAGGTATAACACTGTGAGTGGAATGCACACATCACAAAGCAGCACTTTGGAAAGCTACTCTCCAGTTTCTATCAGAACATACTTCCTTTTTCACTGTAAGCCTCAAAGTGTTCCCGAATATCCTATGCACGCTAACTATAAGCAGTGTTAGGAAACTGACGAATGAGAAGTGAAGCTTAACTGGGTGAGTGGAATTCACACGACACAGAGCAGTTTCACAGGAAGCTTGCATCTGGATTTTATCTGAAGGTATTAGTTTTTCAGCATATTTTAAAGAGCGTTCCCAAATTTCCTTTCTCAGGTTCCACAGAAACAGTGATTTCAAACTGCTCAATAGAAAGAATGATTTAATTCTATGAGATGAATACACACATCACAAAACAGTTGCTCAGAAAGCTTCTCTCCAGTTTTCAAGGGAAGACATTTCCTTGCTCACCACAGGCCTCTGGGCGCCACTTATTATACCTTCACAGATTCCTCAAAGATGCAGTTTCCAAATTGGGCAATGTAGAGTAAGTTTTAACTCTGTGATATGAAAACACATATCAGAGAGCAGGTTCTTGGAAGGCTTCTTTCTGGGTTTTATTTGAGGATATTTTGCTTTTTGCCGTAGTCCTCAATGCGCTCCGAAATATCACTTTTTCGGTTTTACAAGAACAGTGTCCACACACTGCCTTAAGAGAAAAGAGGTATAACTCCCTGAGTGGAATGCACACATCACAAAGTAGTTTCTCAGAAAACTTCTCTCCGGTTTTTGTCAGAAGGTATTTTGATTTTCCCCGTAGTCCTGAATGTGCTCCCAAAGATCCTTTTGTCGATCCATCCACGACAGTGTTTCCAAGCTGCTTAAGGTAAAGAAAGCTTTATCTATGTGAGATGAATAAACATTGCAAAAAGCAGATCCACAGAAATCTTCTTTCCAGTTTTTATCTGAAGATATTTATTTTTTACCATAGTCTTGAATGTGCTCCAGAATGTCCCTTCATGGATCCGTCCATGACAGAGTTTCCAAGCAGCATAATACAAAGAAAGCTTTATCTATGTGAAGTGAATACACATAGCACAGAACAGTTTCACAGAAAGCTTCTTTCCAGTTTTTTTCTGTGGCTATTTCTCCTTTCTCCATATGTGTCAATATGCTACAAACATTCCTTGGTACCTTTTTCTCCAAAAGGTTTTCCCAGATGCTCTATGAGAAGAGAAGTATAACACTGTGAGAGGAATGCACACTTCACAAAGCAATTCCTCGGAAATCTTCTCTCCAGTTTCGGTCTGAACATATTTTCTTTTTCACCGTAAGCCTCAAAGCACTCCCGAATATCCCTTCACATGCTAAACATAAAAGGGTCAGAAAACTGTTCAATGAAAAGAGAGGTGAAACTGAGCAAGAGGAATTAAAAAGACACAGAGGAGTTTCACAGAAAACTTCCTTCTGGGTTTTACCTGAGGATACTTCTTTCTCCATATTCTAAGGAGCTTTCCCAAAGGTCCTTCCTCAGATTGCACAAAAACAGTGATTATAAACTGCTCAATCCAAACGATAGTTTAATTCTTTGAGACCAATACACACATCACAAAGCAGTTGCTCAGAAAACTTCTCTCCAGTTTTCAATGGAAGACTTTTCCTTGTTCACCACAAGCCTCTGGGCACCACTTTATATCCCCTCACAGATTCCTCAAAGACAGAGTTTCCAAACTGGGTAACGAAGAGTAAGCTTTAATTCTGTGAAATGAATGCACATATCAGAGAGCACTTTCTTGGAATGCTTCCTTCTGGGTTTTATTTGAGGATATTTCACTTTTGGTCCTAGTCTTCAATGCGCTCTGAAATATTACTTTTTCAGTTTTACAGGAACTGTTTTCAAACACTGCTTTATGAGAAAAGAGATAAAAGTCCCTGAGTCGAATGTACACATCACAAAGCAGTTTCTCAGAAAACTTCTATCCAGTTTTTATCTGAATATACTACCGTTTTCACCACAGGCCTGAATGTGCTCCTGAATGTCCTTTCCTGAATCTGTCCATGATGGAGTTTCCAAACTGCATGATATAAAGAAAGTTTTATCTACGTGAGATGAGTAAACATATCTATCACAAAGCAGTTTCACTGAAATCTTCTTTTCAGTTTCTGTCTGAGGATATTTCCTTTTCACCATAGCTATCCATACACTCCCGAATGTCCCCTGGTGGATTTTTCTCCAAAAGGCAATCCCCAGTGCTCTATGAGAAGAAAGGTATAATTCTGTGAGTGGAATGCACACGTCACAAAACAGCTCCTCGGAAAGCTTCTTTCCATTTTCTGTCTGAAGATATTTCCTTTTTCACAGTAAGCCTCAAAGTGCTCCCGATTATCCCTTAGCAGACTAAACAAAAACAATGATAGAATACTGCTCAATGAAAAGAGAAGCTAAACTGTGCGAGCAGAATTCACGTGACACAGAGCAGTTTCACAGAAAGCTTCTTCTGGTTTCTATCTGAGGTTATTTCTTTTTCAGGATATTCTAAAGAGCGTTTCTAAATGTCCTGTCTCAGATTCCACAGAAACAGTGATTTCAAACTACTCAATCTAGAGAATGATTTAACTCTATTAGATGAATATAAACATCACAAAAGAGTTGCTCAGAGAGCTTCTCTCCATTTTTCAATGGAAGACATTTCCTTGCTCGCCACAGGCCTCTGGTCACCACTTAATATCCCTTCGCAGAATCCTCAAAGACAGACTTTCCAAACTGGGAAATGTAGAGTAAGCATTAACTCTGTGAAATGAATGGACATGTCAGAGAGCAGTTTCTTGGAATGCTTCTTTCTGGGTTTTATTTGACGATTTTCACTTGTCTCCATAGTCTTCAATGTGCTCTGAATATCATTTTTTTAGTTTTACAGGAACAGTGTTCAAAGAGTGCCTTATGAGAAAAAAGGTGTAACTCTCTGATGTGGAATGCACACACCCACAAGCAGTTTCTCAGAAAACTTCTTCCCAGGTTTATCTGATGATATTTCCTTTTTCACCATAGGTCAGAATGTGATCCCGAATATCCCTTCATGGGTCCATCCATGACGGAGTTTCCAGCTGCGTAATGTAAAGAAAGCTTTATCTATGTGTGATGAATAAACATAGCAAAAAGCAGATTCACAGAAAACTTCTATCCAGTTTTTATCTGAAGATATTTCCTTTTTCACCATAGTCCTGAAAGTGCTCCTGAATGTCCCTTTGAGGATCTGTCCATGAGAAAGTTTCCAAGCTGTGTAATGTAAAGAAAGCTTTATTTATGGGAGATGAATACACATATCATAGAGCAGTTTCATAGAAAGCTTCTTTCCAGTTTCTGTTTGAGGCTATTTCCCTTTTCACCACAGGCATCAACATGGTCCTGAATATTACATAGTAAGTATTTCTCCAAAAGTGTATCCCCGATGCTGTATGATAAGAGAGGTATAACACTGAGTGGAATGCACACGTCACAAAGCAGTTCCTCGGAAAGCTTCTCTCCAGTTTCGATCTAAACATATTTTCTTTTTCCCCATAACCTAAAAGCACTCCCGAATATCCCTTGGCATGCTAAACATAAACAGAGTTAGAAAACTGCACAATGAAAAGTGAGGTTTAACTGAGTGAGATGAATTAAGACGAAACAGAGTAGATTCACAGAAAGCTTCCTTCTGGATTTTACCTGAGGATATTTCTTTCTCCATATTTTAAGGAGCATTCCCAAATGTCCTTGCTCAGATTGCACAAAAAATATCAATTCACAGGTTCCTCAAAGACAAAGTTTCTAAACTGGGCAACGTAGAGTAAGCTTTAACTCTGTGAAATGAATGCACATATCAGAGAGCAGTTTCTTGGAACACTTCTTTCTGGGCTTTATTTGAGGATATTTCACTTTTCATCATAGTATTTCATGTGTTCATACATATTACTTTTTCAGTTTTACAGGAACAGTATTCAAACACTGCCTTATGAGAAAAGAAGTATAACTCCCTGAGTGGAATGCACACATCACCCAAAAGTTTCTCAGAAAACTTCTATCCAGTTTTATCTGAAGATATCTCCTTTTCCACCATAGGCCTGAATGTGCTCCTGAGTGTTGCTTCGTGAGTCCATCTCTGAGGGCATTGCAAAACTTTGTAAAAGAAGGAAAGTTTTATCTATGTGAGATGAATAAACATACATATCACAAAGCAGTTTCACAGAAAGCTTCTTTCTAGTTTTTGTCTGATGATATTTCCTTTTCCACCATAACCATCTATATACTGTCGAATGTCCCATGGTAGATTTTTCTCCAAAAGGATTCCCCAATCCTCTATGAGAGGTAAAGTATAACTCTGTGAGTGGAATGCATACGTCACAAAGCAGCTCCTCAGAAATATTCCCTCCAGTTTCTATCTGAAGATATTTTCATTTTCAACATAAGCCTCAAAACGCTCCAGAGTATCCCTTAACTGGCTAAACTAAAACAGTGTTAGAATACGGCTCAATGAAAACGGAAGCTTAACTGTGTGAGAGGCATTCATGGGACACAGAGCACTTTCACAGAATACTGCTTTCTGGTTTTTATCGGAAGGTATTTTTTTTTCAGCACATTCATAAGAACGTTCCCAAATATCCTTTCTCAGGTTCCACAGAAACAGTGATTTCAAACTGCTCAATCCAAGGAATGATTTAACTCTATGAGATGAATCCACACATCACAAAGCAATTGCTCAGAAAGCATCTCTGCAGTTTTCAATGGAAGACATTTCTTTACTCGCCACAGCACCCAGTTGCCACTTAATATCCCTTTGCAAAATCATCAAAGACAGACTCTTCAAACTGGGAAATGTAGAGTAAGCTTTAAATCCTGAAATGAATGCACACTTCAAAGAGCAGTTACTTGGAACACTTCTTTCTGGGTTTTATTTCAGGATATTTCACTTTTCGCCATAGTCTTCGATGCACTGCAAAATATCACTTTTTCAGTTTTACAGGAACAGTGTTCAAACAGTGTCTTATGAGAAAAGAGGTATAAGTCCCTGAATGGAATGCACACATCATAAGACAGCTTCTCAGAAAGCGTCTGTCCAGTTTTCATCTGAAGATATCTCCAATTTCCCCACAGGCCTGAACGAGCTCCCAAATGTCCCTTCATGAATCCTTCCATGACACAGTTTCAAATTTGTGTCGTAGAAAGAATGTTTTATCTATGTGAGATGAATAGACATTTCTATCACAAAACAGTTTCACAGAAAGCTTCTTTCCTGTTTTTGTCTGAGTATATTTCCTTTTTCACCAGAGCCGTCTGTATACTCCCGAATGTCCCATGGCAGCTTTTTCTCCAATGGTATTCCCCCATCCTCTATGAGAAGAAATGTATAACTCTGTGAGTGGAATGCACACGTCACAAAGCACTCCTCGGAAATCTTCTCTCCAGTATCTATCTGAAGATATTTCCATTTTCACCATAAACCTCAAAGCGCTTCTGAGTATCCCTTAGCTGACTAACCTAAAACAGTGTTAGAATACTGCTCAATGCAAACAGAAACTTAACTGTGCGAGTGGACTTCACGTGACCTAGAGCAGTTTCACAGAAAGTTTCCTTCTGCTTTTTATCACACAGTATTTCTTTTTCAGCATATTCTTAAGAGCATTTACAAATGTCCTTTCTCAGGTTCCACAGAAACAGTGATTTCAAACTGCTCAATCCAAGGAATGACTTAACTCTATTAGATGAATTATACACACATCAAAAAGCAGTTGCGTCAAATGCTTTTCTCCAGTTTTCAATGAAAGATGTTTCCTTTCTCACCACAAGCCTCCAGGTGCCACTTAATATCCCTTCACAGATTCCTTAAAGACAGAGTTTTGAAACTGAGCAACATAGTGTAAGCTTTAACACTCTGAAATGAATGCACATGTCAGAGATCAGTTTCTTGGAACGCTTCTTTCTGGGTTTTATTTCAGGATATTTCACTTTTTGCCACATTCTTCAATGTGCTGCAAAGTATGCCTTTTTCAGTTTTACAAGAACAGTGTTCAAATGTTGACTTATCAGGAAAGAGTTATAGCCCCCTGAGTGGAATGCACACATCACAAAGCAGTTTCTCAGAAAACTTCCCTCCAGTTTTTATCTGAAGATATCTCCTATTTCCCCACAGGCCTGAATGTGCTCCTGAATGTCCCCTCGTGAATCTGTCTATGACGCAGTTTCAAAACTGCGTAATCGAAAGAAAGTTTTATCTATGTGAGATGAGTAGACATATTTATCACTAAGCAGTTTCACAGAAAGCTTCTTTACAATTTTTTCTAAGGATATTTTCTTTTTCACCGTAGCCGTCCGTATACTCCCAAATGTCCCCTGGTAGCTTTTTCTCCAGACAGGATATCCCAATCCTCTATGAGAAGAAAAGTATAACACTGTAAAGGGAATGCACATGTCACAAAGCAGCTCCGCAGAAATCTTCTCTCTAGTATCTATCAGAAGACGTTTCTGCTTCACTGTAAGCCTCAAAGCGCTCCCGAGTAACCCTTAGCTGACTAACCTAAAACAGTGTGAGAATACTGCTCAAAGAAAACAGAAGCTTAACTGTGCAAAGTGGACTTCACGTGACCTAGAGTAGTTTCAGAGAAAGTTTCCTTCTGTTTTTTATTGGTGGATATTTCTTGTTCAGCATATTCTTAAGAGCATTCCCAAATGTCCTTTCTCAGGTTCCACAGAAACAGTGATTTCAAACTGCTCAATCCAAATAATGATTTAACTCTATGAGATGAACACACACATCACAACGCAGTTGCTCCGAAAGCTTCTCTTCAGTTTTCACCAGAGGAAGTTTCCTTTCTCACCACAAGCCTCCAGGTGCCACTTAATATCCCTTCACACATTCCTCAGAAACAGAGTTTCAAAACTGGGTAATGTAGTGTAAGCTTTAACTCTCTGAAATGAATGCACACGTCAAAGAGCAGTTTCCTGGAATGCTTCTTTCTGGGTTTTACTTCAGGATATTTAGTTTTCCTCCATAGTCTTCAATGTGCTGCAAAATATCACTTTTTCAGTTTTACAGGAACAGTGTTCAAACACTGCTTTATGAGAAAAGAGTTATAACTCCCTGAGTGGAATGCAGACATCACAATGCAGTTTCTCAGAAAGCTTCTATCCAGTTTTTGTCTGAAGATGTTTCCTATTTTCCCACAGGCCTGAATGTGCTCCCAAATGTCCCTTCACCAATCCGTCCATGATGCAGTTTCAAGACTGCATAATAGAAAGTAAGTTTTATCTATGTGAGATGAATAGACATATCTATCACAAAGCAGTTTATAAGAAAGCTTCTTTCCAGTTTTTGTCTGGGGATATTTCCTCAGACACTTTTCTAGGTCACGTGGACTTCACGTGACCTAGAGTAGTTTCACAGAAAGTTTCCTTCTGGTTTTTATCACAGGGTATTTCTTTTTCAGCATATTCTTAAGAGCTTTCCCAAATGTCCTTTCTCAGGTTCCACAGAAACAGTGATTTCAAACTGCTTAATCCAAAGAATGACGAAACTCTATGAGATGCATACACACATCACAAAGTCGTTGCTCGGAAAGCTTCTGTCCAGTTCTCATCGGAAGATGTCACCTTTCTCACCACAAACCTCCTGACACCACTTAATATCCCTTCCCAGGTTCCTCAAAGACAGAGTTTTCAAACTAGGCAACAGAGTGTAAGCGTAAACTCTATGAAATGAAGGCACATGTCAGACAGCAGTTTCTTGAGACGCTTCTTTCTGGGTTTTATTATCGGATATTTCATTTTATGCCATAGTCTTTAATGCGATGCAAAATATCACTTTTTCAGTTTTACAGGAACAGTGTTCAAACACTACCTTATGAGAAAAGAGGTACAAGTCCCTGAGTGGGATACACATATCAAAAAGCAGTTTCTCAGAAAGTTTTCTCCAGTTTTTATCTGAAGATATTTAATATTTATCCGTAGGCCTGGAAGTGCTATCGAATATCCTTTCACGAATCCTTCCATGACGCAGTTTCAAACCTGTGTCATTGAAAGAAAGTTTTATCTATGTGAGATGAATAGCATATCTATCACAAAGCAGTTTCACAGAAAGCTTCTTTCCAGTTTTTGTCTGAGGTTATTTACTTTTTCACCATAGCCATCCGTATACTCCCGAATGTCCCCTGGTAGCTTTTTCTCCAAGCGGGATTCCCCCATCCTCTATGAGAGGAAAGGTGTAACTCTGTGAGTGGAATGCACACCTCACAAAGCAGATCCTCAGAAATCTTCTCTCCAGTATCTATCTGAAGATATTTCCGTTTTCACCGTAAGCCTCCAAGCGCTTCCGAGTATCCCTTAGCTGACTAACGTAAAACAGTGTTAGAATACTGCTCAATGAAAACAGAAACTTAACTGTGTAGGTGGAATTCACCTGACCTAGGGTAGTCTGACAGAAAGTTTCCTTCTGGTATTTATCACAGGGTATTTCTTTTTCAGCATATTCTTTAGAGCGTTCCCAAATGTCCTTTCTCAGGTTTCACAGAAACAGTGACTTCAAACTGCTCAATCCAAATAATGATTTAACTCTATGAGATGAATACACACATCGCAAAGCAGATGCTCCGAGTGATTATCTGTAGTATTCATCAGAAGGCGTTTCCTTTCTCACTCAAGCATCCAGGTGCCACTTAATATCCCTTCACAGATTCTTCAAAGACAGAGTTTTCAAACTGGGCAACGTAGTGTAAGCTTTAACACTCTGAAATGAATGCACACGTCAGAGAGCAGTTTCTTGGAATGCCTCTTTCTGGGTTTCATTTCACTGTATTTCACTTACCCATAGTCTTCAATGTGTTGCAAAACAACACTTTTTCAGTTCTCAGGAACAGTGTTCAAACACTGCCTTATGAGAAGAGAGGTATAAATCCCTGAGTGGAATGCACACATCACAAAGCAGTTTCTCAGAAAGCTTCTATCCAATTTTTATCTGCAGATATTTCCTATTACCCCACAGGCCTGAATGTGCTCCCAAATGTCCCTTCGTGAATCTGTCCATGATGCAGTTTCAAAACTGCGTAAAAGAAAGGAAGTTTTATCTATGTGAGACAAATAGTCATATCTGTCACAAAGCAGTTTCACAGAAAGCTTCTTAACAGTTTTTGTCTGAGGGTATTTCCTTTTTCACTATTGCTGTCCATATACTCCTGAATGTCCCCTGGTAGCTTTTTCTCAAAACTGGATCCACCAATCCTCTATGAGAAGAAAAGCATAACTCTGTGAGTGGAATGCACACATCACAAAGCAGCTCCTCAGAAATCTTCACTCCACTATCTATCTGAAGATATTTTCGTTTTCACCGTAAGAATCAAAGCACTCCCGAGTATCCCTTAGCTGACTACCCCTAAAACAG
Organism: Mandrillus leucophaeus; assembly: GCF_000951045.1. Lineage (NCBI taxonomy): Eukaryota > Metazoa > Chordata > Mammalia > Primates > Cercopithecidae > Mandrillus > Mandrillus leucophaeus. The sequence goes on along the minus strand of NW_012110896.1, from coordinate 578,899 downwards.
TGTTAGAATACTGCTCAATGAAACAGAAGCTTAACTGTGTGAGTGGAATTCACGTGACCTAGAGCAGTTTCACAGAAAGTTTCCTTCTGTTTTTATCGGAGGATGTTTCTTTTTCAGCATATTCTTAAGAGCGTTCCCAAATGTCCTTTCTCATTTCCACAGAAACAGTGATTTCAAACTGCTCAATCCAAAGAGTGATTTAACTCTGTGAGATGAATACACGCATAACAAAGCAGTTGCTCTGAACGGTTCTGTCCAGTTTTCATCAGAAGACGTTTCCTTTCTCACCACAAGCCTCTGGGCACCACTTAATATCCCTTCTCAGATTCCTCAAAGACAGAGTTTCCAAACTGGGGAACGTAGTGAAAGCTTTAACTCTCTGAAATGAACGCACACGTCAGAGAGCAGTTTCTTGGAATGCTTCTTTCTGGGATTCATAGCAGGATATTTCACTTCTCTCCATAGTCTTCAATGCACTGCAAAATATCACTTTTTCAGTTTTACAGGAACAGTGTTCAAACACTGCCTTATTAGAAAGCAGATATATCTCCCAGACTGGAATGCACACATCACAAATCAGTTTCTCAGACACCTTCTCTCCAGTTTTTTTCTGAAGATATGCCCTATTTCCCCACAGGCCTGAATGTGCTCTCGAATGTGCCTTTGTGAATCCGTCCACGATGCAGTTTCAAAACTGCATAATAGAAAGAAAGCTTTATCTATGTGAGATGAATAGACATATCTACCACAAAGCAGTTTCACATAAAGCTTATTTCCAGTTTTTGTCTGAGGATATTTCCTTTTTCATCATAGCTATCCATATACTCCCAAAGGGCCCCTGGTAGCTTTTTATCCAAGCGAGATTCTCCAATCTTCTATGAGAAGAAAAGTATAACTCTGTGAGTGAAATGCTCACGTCAAAAAGCAGTTCCTCGGAAATCTTCTCTTCAGCATCTATCTGAAGATATTTCCGTTTTCACCATAAGCCTCAAAGCGCTCCCGAGTATCCCTTAGCTGACTAACATAAAACAGTGTTAGAATACTGCTCAAAGAAAACAGAAGCTTAACTGTGTGAGTGGACTTCATGTGAGCTAGAGCAGTTTCACAGAAAGTTTTCTTACGTTTTTTATCCTAGGGTATTACTTTTTCAGCATATTCTTTAGAGTGTTCCCAAATGTCCTTTCTCAGGTTCCACAGCAAAAGTGATTTCAAACTGCTCAACCCAAAGAATGATTCAACTCTATGAGATGAATACACACATCACAAAGCAGTTGCTCTGAAAGCTTCTCTCCAGTTTTCATTGGAAGACGTTTCCTTTCTCAACACAAGCCTCCGGGCACCAATTAATATCCCTTCACAGATTCCTCAAAGACAGAGTTTCCAAACCAGTAACATAGTGTAAGCTTTAAGTCTCTGAAGTGAATGCACACGTCAGAGAGCAGTTTCTTGGAACGTTTCTTTCTGGGTGTTATTTCAAGATGTTTCACTTTTCGCCGTAGTCTTCAATGCACTTCAAACTATCACTTTTTCAGTTTTATAGAAACAGGGTTCAAACACTGCCTTATGAGAAAAGAGGCATAACTGCCTGAGTGGAATGCACACGTCACAAAGCAGTGTCTCAGAAAGCTTCCCTCCTATCGTTATCAGAAGATATCTCCTATTTCCCCACAGGCCTGAATGTGGTCCCAAATGTCCCTTCGTGAATCTGTCCATGATGCCATTTCAAAACCACGTAATAGAAAGAAAGTTTTATCTATCTGAGAAGAATAGACATCTCTATCACAAAGCCGTTTCAAAGAAAGTTTCTTTCCACTTTTCATCTGAGGTTATTTCCTTTTTCACCATAGCTGTCTATATACTCCCGAATGTCCCCTGGTAGCTTTTTCTCCAAACCGTATTCCCCAATCCTCTATGAAAAGAAAAGGGTAATTCTGTGAGTGGAATGCACACATCAGAAAGCAGCTCCTTGGAAAGCTTCTCTCCAGTTTCTATCTGAAGTTATTCCTTTTTTCACCATAAGCTTCACAGCGTTCCCGAATATCCCTTCACAGACTAAACAAAAACAGTGTTAGAATACTTTTCAATGAAAACAGAAGCTTAACTGTGCGAGTGGAATTTACACTACACAAAGCAGTTTCACAGAAAGCATCCTTCTGGTTTCTATCTGAGGTTATTTCTTTTTCAGAATATACAAAAGAGCGTTCCCAAATGTCATTTCACAGATTCCACAGAAAGTGATTTCAAACTGCTCAATCCAAAGAATGATTTAACTCTATGAGATGATACAAACATCACAAAAGAGTTGCTCAGAAAGCTTCTCTCCAATTTTCAATGGAAGAGGTTTCCTTGCTCACCACAGGCCTCTAGTTGCCGCTTAATATCCCTTCACAGAATACTCAAAGACAGACTTTCCAAATTGAGAAATGTAGAGTTAGCTTTAACTCTGTGAAATGAATGGATATGTCAGACAGCAATTTCTTGGAATGCTTCTTTCTGGGTTTTATTAGACGACATTTCACATTTCACCATAGTCTTCAATGTGCTCTGATTATCACTTTTTTAGTTTTACAGGAAAAGTGTTGAAACAGTGTCTTATGAGAAGAAAGGTATAACTCCCTGAGTGGAATGCATACATCACCAAGCAGTTTCTCAGAAAGCTTCTTTCCAGTTTTTATCTGATGATATTTCCTTTTTCACCATAGGGAAGAATGTGATCCTGAATATCCCTTCGGGGATTCATCCATGACAGAGTTTCCAAGCTGCGTAATGTAAAGAAATCTTTATCTATGTGAGATGAATACACATATCACAAAGCAGTTTCATAGAAAGCTTCTTTTCTGTATTTATCTGAGGCTATTTCCCTTTTCACAATAGGCATCAACATCCTCCTGAATATCACTTGGTACCTTTTTCTTCAAAAGAGATTCCCCGATGCTGTATGAGAACAGAGATATAACACTGTGAGTGGAATGCACACATCACAAAGCAGTTCCTGGGAAAGCTTCTCTCCAATTTCGGTCTGAACATATTTTCTTTTTCACCACAAGCCTCAATCTGCTCCCGAATATTGCTTCACAAGCTAAAGATAAACAGGATTAGAAAACTACTCAATGAAAAGAGAGGCTTTCACATGAACAGTATTCAAACACTGATTTATGGGAAAAGAGGTATATCTCCCTGAGTGAAATGTACACATCACAAAGCAGTTTCTCAGAAAGCTTCTCTCCAGTTTTTATCTGATGATATTTCCTTTTTCACCATAGTCCTGAATGTGCTCCCGAATGTCCCTTCGTGGATCTGTCCATGACAGAGTTTTCAAGCTGCGTAATGTAGAGTAAGCTTTATCTATGTGAGATGAATACACATAGCACAGAACAGTTTCACAGAAAGCTTCTATCCAGTTTTCATCTGAAGATATCTCCTTTTTCACCATAGGCCTGAATGTGCTCCCGAACGTCCCTTCGTGGATCCATCCATGACAGAATTTCCAAATTGCACACTATAAGGGAAGTTTTATCTATGTGAGATGAATAAACGTATCTATCACAAAGCTGTTTCATAGAAATCTTCTTTCCAGTTTCTGTCTGAGGATATTTCCTTTTTTACCATAGCCGTCCATATACTTCCGAATGTCCCGTGGTAGCTTCTTCTCCAAAAGGCATTCCCCAATCCTCTATGAGAAGAAAAGTATAACTCTGTGAGTTGAATGTACACGTCACAAAGCAGATCCTCGGAAATATTCTCTCCAGTTTCTATCTGAAGGTATTTCCGTTTTCACCATAAGCCTCAAAGCACTCCTGATGAATACACACATATCAAGGCAGTTGCTGTGAGAGCTTCTCTCCGTTTTCATCGGAAGACGTTTCCTTTCTCACCACAAGCCTCCGGGTGCCACTTAATATCCCTTCACAGATTCCTCAAAGACAGAGTTTCCAAACTGGGAAACATAGTGCAAGCTTTAACTCTCTGAAATGAATGCATACGTCAGAGAGCAGTTTCTTGGAATGCTTCCTTCCGGGTTTTATTTCAGGAAATTTCACTTTTTTCCATAGTCTTAAATGCAGTGGGAAATATCACTTTTTCGGTTTTACAGGAACAGTGTTCAAACACTGCCTTATGAGAAAAGAGGTATAACTCCCTGATTGGAATGCACACATCACAAAGCAGTTTCTCAGAAAGCTTCTCTCCAGTTTTTATCTAAAGATATTTCCTACTTCCCCACAGGCCTGAAAGTGCTCACGAATGTTCCTTCAAAAATTCGTTGATGACGGAGTTTCAAAACTTCGTAATAGAATGTTTTATCTACGTGAGATGAATTGACATATATATCACTAAGCAATTTCACAGAACCCTTCTTTCCAGTTTTTGTCTGAGGATCTTTCCTTTTTCACCATAGCCATCCATATACTCCTGAATGTCCCCTGGTAGCTATTTCTCCAGACTGGATTCCCCAATCCTCTATGAGAAGGAAACTATAACTGTGTGAGTGGAATGCACATGTCACAAAGCAGCTCCTCAGAAATCTCTCCAGTGTCTATCTGAAGATATTTGCATTTTCACCGTAAACCTCAAAGCGCTCCTGAGGATCCCTTAGCTGATTAACCTAAAACAGTGTGAGAATACTGCTCAATGAAAACAGAAGCTTAACTGTGTGAGAGGACTTCACGTGAGCTAGAGTAGTTTCACAGAAAGTTTCCTTCTGGTTTTTATGGGAGGGTATTTGTTTTTCAGCATATTCTTAAGAGCGTTCCTAAATGTTCTTTCTCAGGTTCCACAGAAACAGTGATTTCAAACTGATCAATCCAAAGAATGATTTAACTCTATGAGATGAATACACACATCACACAGCAGTTTCTCCAAAAGCTTCTCTCCAGTTTTCATCAGAAGACATTTCCTTTCTCACCACAAGCCTCCGGGCACGATTTAATATCCTTTCACAGATTCCTCAAAGACAGTTTCCTAACTGGGAAACGTAGTGTAAGCTTTAACTCTCTGAAATGAATGCACACGTCAGAGGGCAGTTTCTTGAAACACTTCTTTCTGGTTTTCATTTCAGGATATTTCCCTTTTCCCCGTAGTCTTCAATGTGCTGAAAAATATCACTTTTTCAGTTTTATAGGAACAGTGTTCAAACACTGCCTTAAGAGAAAAGAGGTATAACTCCCTGAGTGGAATGCATACATCACAAAGCACTTTCTCAGAAAGCTTCCCTCCAGTTTTTATCTGAAGATATGTGGTATATCCACACAGGCCTGAATGTGCTCCCGAATGTCCCTTCGCGAATCCGTCCACGATGCAGTTTCAAAACTGTGTAATAGAAAGTTTTATCTATGTGAGATGAATAGACATATCTATCACAAAGCAGTTTCACAGAAACCTTCTTTCCATTTTTTGTCTGAGGATATTTCCTTTTTCACCAGAGTCGTCCATATACTCCCGAATGTCCCCTGGTAGCTTTTTCTCCAAACGAGATTAACCAATCCTCTGTGGGAAGAAAAATATAACTCTATGAGTGGAATGCACACGTCACAAAGCACTCCTCAGAAATCTTCTCTCCAGTATCTATCTGAAGATATTTCCGTTTTCATCATAAGCCTCAAAGGGCTCCCGAGTATCCCTTAACTGACTCAACTAAAACAGTGTTAGAATTCTGCTGAATGAAAACAGAAGCTTAACTGTGGGAGTGGACTTCACGTGACCTTGAGCAGTTTCAGAGAAAGTTTCCTTCTGGTTTTTATTGGATGGTATTTATTTTTCAGCATATTCTTAAGGGAGTTCCCAAATGTCCTTTCTCAGGTTCCATAGAAACAGTGATTTGAAACTGCTCAATCCCAATATGATTTAACTCTGTGAAAAGAATGCACTCACTACAAAGCAGTTGCTCCGAAAGCTTCTCTCCAGTTTTCATGGAAAGACTTTTCCTTTCTCACCACAAGCCTCCATTCGTCACTTAATATCCCTTCACAGATACCCAAAGACTGAGTTTCCAAACTGGACAACGTGGTGTACGCTTTAACTCTCTGAAATAAATGCACACGTCAGAGAGCAGTTTCTTGGAATGCTTCTTTCTGGGTTTTATTTCAGGATATTTCAGTTTTCGCCATAGTCTTCAATGCACTGAATAATATCACTTTTTCAGTTTTACAGGAACACTGCCTTATGAGAGAAGAGGTATAACTCCCTGAGTGGAATGCACACATCACAAAGCAGTTTCTCAGAAATCTTCTCTCCAGTTTTTATCTACAGATATTTCCTATTTCCAGACAGGCCTGAATGTGTTCTCAAATGTCCCTTCGTGAATGCGTCCCTGACGCACTTTCAAAACAGTGTAATAGAAAGAAAGTTTTATCTCTGTAAGATGAATAGACATATCTATCACAAAGCAGTTTCACAGAAAGCTTCTTTCCAGTTTTTGAATGATGATACTTCCCTTTTCATCATAGCCGTTCATATACTCCTGAATGTCCCCTGAGAGCGTTTTCTCTAAACGGGATTCCCCAATCCTCTATGAGAAGAAAGGTATAACTCTGTGAGTGGAATGCACACCTCACAAAGCAGCTCCTCAGAAATCTTCTCTCCACTATCTATCTGAAGATATTTCCGTTTTCACGGTAAGCCTCAAAGTTCTCCCGAGTATCCCTTAGCTGACTAACCTAAAACAGTGTTAGAATACTGCCCAATGAAAACAGGAACTTAAGTGTGCGAGTGGACTTCATGTGACCTAGAGGAGTTACACAGAAAGGTTCCTTCTGGTTTTTATTGGAGGGTATTTCTTTTTAAGCATATTCCTAAGAGCGTTCCAACACGTCCTTTCTCAGGATCCACAGAAACAGTGATTTCAAACTGCTCAATGCAAAGAATGATTTAACTCTACGAGATGAATACACACATCACAAAGCAGTTGCTCTGAAATCTTCTCTATAGTTTTTCATCTGAAGACGTATCTTTTCTCACCACAAGCAACAGGGAGCAACTTAATATCCCTTCACAGATTCATCAAAGACAGAATTCCCAAACTAGGAAATGTAGTGTACGCTTTAACTCTCTGAAATGAATGCACACCTCAGAGAGCAGTTTCTTGGAACGCTTCTTTCTGGGTTTCATTTCAGGATATTTCACTTTTCGCCATAGTCTTCAATGTGCTGAAAAATATCACTTTTTCAGTTTTATAGGAACAGTGTTCAAACACTGCCTTAAGAGAAAAGAGGTATAACTCCCTGAGTGGAATGCATACATCACAAAGCAGTTTCTCAGAAAAGTTCTCTCGAGTTTTTATCTGAAGATATCCCCTATATCCCCACAGGCCTGAATGTGCTCCCGAATGTCCCTTTGCGAATCCGTCCACGATGCAGTTTCAAAACTGTGTAATAGAAAGTTTTATCTATGTGAGATGAATAGATATATCTATCACAAATCAGTTTCACAGAAAGCTTCTGGCCTGTTTTTGTCTGAGGAGATTTCCTTTTCACCATAGCCGTCCTTATATTCCCAAAAGTCCCCTGGTAGCATTTTCTCCAAACGTGAATTCCCAATCCTCTATGAGAAGAAAAGTGTAACTCTTTGAGCAGAATGCACACGTCACAAGGCAGCTCCTCAGAAATCTTCTCTCCAATATCCATCTGAAGATATGTCCGTTTTCACTGTAAGCCTCAAAGTGCTTCTGAGTATCCCTTAGCTGACTAACCTAAAACAGTGTTAGAATACTGCAAAATGAAGATAGAAGCTTAACACTGTGAGTGGACTTCACATGACCTAGAGCAGTATCACAGAATGTTTTCTTCTGGTGTTTATCGGAGGGTATTACTTTTTCAGCATATTCTTAAGAGTGTTCTCAAATGTCCTTTCTCAGTTTCCACAGAAACAGTGATTTCAAACTGCTCAATCCAAAGAATGATTTAATTCTAAGAGATGAATACAGACATCACACAGCAGTTGCTCCGAAAGCTTCTGTCCAGTTTTCATCAGAAGACGTTTCCTTTGTCACCACAAGCCTCTGGGCGCCACTTAATATCCCTTCACAGATTCCTCAAAGACAGAGTTTCCAAACTAGGCAACGTAATGTAAGCTTTAACTCTCTGATATGAATGCACACGTCAGAGAGCAGTTTCTTGGAACGCTTCTTTCTGGGTTGTATTTCAGAATATTTCACTTTTCACCATAGTGTCCAATGCAGTGGAAAATATCACTTTTTCAGTTTTACAGGAACAGTGTTCAAACACTGCCTTATGAGAAAAGATGTATACCTCTCTGAGTGGAAGGCACACATCACAAAGCACTTTCTCAGAAAGCTTCTCTCCAGTTTTTATCTGAAGATATGTCCTATTTGCCCACAGGCCTGAATGAGCTCCCGAATGTCCCTTCATGAATCCTTCCATGACGCAGTTTCAAATTTGTGTCATAGAAAGAATGTTTTATCTATGTGAGATGAATAGACATATCTATCACAAAACAGTTTCACAGAAAGCTTCTTTCCTGTTTTTGTCTGAGTTTATTTCCTTTTTCACGAGAGCCGTCTGTATACTCCCAAATGTCCCCTGGTAGCTTTTTGTCCAAATGGGATTCCCCAATGCTCTATGAGAAGAAAAGTATAACTCTGTGAGTGAAATGCACACGTCACAAAGCAGCTCCTCAGAAATCTTCTCTCCAGTATCTATCTGAAGATATTTCCGTTTTCGCGGTAAGCCTCAAAGCGCTCCCGTGTATCCCTTAGCTGACTAACCTAAAACAGTGTTAGAATACTCCTCAATGAAAACAGAAGCTTAACTGCGAGTGGAGTTCAGGTGACCTAGAGCAGTTTCACAGAAAATTTCCTTCTGGTTTTTAACGGAGGGTATTGCTTTTTCAGCATATTCTTAAGAGCGATCCCAAATGTCCTTTCCCAGGTTCCACAGAAACAGTGATTTCAAACTGCTTAATCCAAAGAATGATTTAACTCTATACCATGAATATACATCTCACAAAGTAGTTGCTCCGAAAGATTCTCTCTAGTTTTCATCAAAAGACGTTTCCTTTCTCACAACAAGCCTCCAGGCTCCACTTAATACCACTTCACAGATTCCTCAAAGACAGAGTTTCCAAACTGGGCAACGTAGTGCAAGCTTTAACTCTCTGAAATGACTCCTTACGTCAGAGAGCAGTTTTCTGGAACGCTTCTTTCTGGGTTTGCGGGATAATTCACTTTTCGCCACAGTCTTCAAAGTGCTGCAAAATATCACTTTTTCACTTTTACAGGAACAATGTTCAAATACTGTCGCAGGAGAAAAGAGGTATAAGCCCCTGAGTGGAATGCATACATCACAAATCACTTTCTCAGAAAGCTTCTCTCCAGTTTTTATCTGAAGATATCTAATATTTCCCCACAGTCCTGAATGTGCTCCTGAACGTCCACTCATTAATCCGTCCATGATGCAGTTTCAAATCTCCATAATAGAAAGAAAGTTTTATCTCTGTGAGATGAATAGACATATCTATCACAAAGCAGTTTCACAGAAAGCTTCTTAACAGTTTTTGTTTGAGGAGTTTTTTTTTTCACCATAACTGTCCATATACTCCCGAATGTTCCCTGGTAGCTTTTCTCCAAACGGGATTCCCCAATCCTCTATACGAAGAACAGTATAACTCTGTGAGTGGAATGCACATGTCACAAAGCAGCTCCTCAGAAATCATCTCTCCAGTATCTATATGAAGATATTTCCGTTTTCACCATAAGCCTCAAAGCGCTTCCGAGTATCCCTAGGCTGACTAACCTAAAACAGTGTTAGAGCACTGCTCAATGAAAACAGAAGCTTAACTGTGCGAGTGGACTTCATGTGACCTAGAGCAGTTTCACAGAGTATTTCCTTCTGGTTTTTATCGGTGGATATTTCTTTTTCAGCATATTCCTAAGAATATTCCCAAATATCCTTTCCCAGGTTCCACAGACACAGTGATTTCAAACTGCTCAATCCAAAGAATGATATAACTTTATGAGATGAATACACACATCACAAAGCAGTTCCTCTGAGAGCTTCTCTGCAGTTTTCATTGGAAGAAGTTTCCTTTCTCACCACAAGCCTCCTCCGGGAGCCACTTAATATCCCTTCACAGATTCCTCAAAGACAGAGTTTCCAAAGTGGGCAACGTAGACTAAGCTTTAACTCTCTGAAATGAATGCACACATCAGATCAGTTTCTTGGAACGCTTCTTTCTGTTTTTCATTTCAGGTTATAACTGCTTTGTGATGCATGTTTCCATCTCACAGAGTTACACCTTTCTTTTCATTGAGAAGTTTGCTAACACTTTTTTAATAGAATCTGCAATGTGATACTTGGGAGCGCAGTGAGGAATATGGTTAAAAAGGAAATATCCTCAGATAAAAATTAGATAGAAGATTTCTGAGAAACTGCTTTGTGATGTGTGAATTCATGTCACAGATTTACACCTTTCTTTTCATGGAGCAGTTTGCTAACACTGTTTTCGTCTAATCCTCAAGGATATATTTGAGAGCGCATTGAGGCCTATGGTGAAAAAGGAAATATCCTCAGATAAAATCCAGGAAGAAATTTTCTGAGAAACTGCTTTGAGATTTGTGAATTCATCTCACAGAATTCCACCATTCTTTTCATGGAGCAATTTAGTAACACTCCTTTCGGGGGATCCGAAAAGGGATATTTTGGATCTCATTAATGCCTTTTTTGAAAAACGAAATATTCTCAAATTAAAAACTAGAAAGAAGCTTTCTGAGATACTGCTTTGTGATGTGTGTATTCATCTCACAGAGTAGCACGATTCTTTTCTTGGAGCAGTTTGCTGAAACTGCTTTCATGGGATCTGCAACAGGATATTTGGGAGCGCATTGAAGAATATGGTGACAAAGAAAATATCCTCAGAGAAAAACCAAAAAGAAGCTTTCTGAGAAACTGCTTTGTGATGTGTGAATTCATCTCAAAAATTTACACTTTTCTTTTCATGGAGCAGTTTTCTAATACTGTTTTCATGGAACCTGCAAATGGATATTCAGGAACACATTGAGGCCTGTGGTGAAAAAGGACAGATCCTCAGACAAAAACTAGAAAGAAGCTTTCTGAGAAGTTGCTTTGTGATGTGCGAATTCATCTCACAGAGTTACACTGTTCTTGTCATTGAGGAGTTTGCTAACATAGTTTTCTTGGAATCTGCAATGACATATTTTGGAGTGCATTGGAACTCATGCAGACAAAGGAAACATCCTCATATAAAAACTAGCACAATTCTTTTTGAGAATCTGCTTTGTGATGGGTTAATTCATCTCACAGAGTTACAGGATTCTATTCATGGATTAGTTGGTAGCACTGTTTTTGGGTAATCTGAGAGAGATATTACTGGTCACTTTGAAGATTATGGTGACAAAGGAAATATCCTCAGATCAAAACTAGAAAGAAGCTTTCTGGGAAACTTCTTCATGATGTGTGAATCCATCTCACAGAGTTACATGTTTCTTTTGATGGATCAGTTTGATTATACTGCTTTTGTGGAATCTGTAAAGTGATATTTGGAGCACAATGGGTCCTAGAGTGAAACAGGAAATATCCTCACATAAAAACTAGAAAGAATCTTTCTGAGAACCTGCTTTTGATGTGTGAATTCATCTCAGAGAATTACAATGTTGTTTTCATTGAGGAGTTTGCTAACACTGTTTTCTTGGAATCTGCAATCGGATATTTCAGAGTGCATTGAAACTTATGGTGACAAAGGAAATATATTCAGAGAAAAACTAGAAAGAAGCTTACTCAGAAACTGGTTTGTGATTTGTGAATTTATCTCACATAGTTACACCATACTTTTCATTGAACAGCTTGATAACACTGCTTTCTTGGAATCTGCAATAGGATATTTGGGAGCTCATTGAAGTCTATGGTGACAAAGGAAAGATCCTCAGGTAAAAGCTGGAGGAATCATTCTTAGGTACTGCTTTGTGATTTGTGAATTCATCTCATAGAGCTCATGAAAGTTTTCATGGATCAGTTTGGTAGCCCTCATTTTGGGGAATCCAAGAAGGGATATTGTGGATTGAAATTGAAGCCTAGAGTGACAAAGAAAATATCCTCAGATAAAAACTAAAAGAAGCTTTCTGAGAAAGTTCTTTGTGATTTGTTAATTCATTGCACAGATGTACACCGTTCTTTTGATTGAGCAGTTTGATAACACTGTCTTCCTGGAAACTGAAACAGGATATTTGGGAGCTCATTGAAGCCTATGGTGACAACGTAAATTTCCTCAGACAAAAACCAAAAATAAGTTTTCTGAGAGACTGCTTTGTGATGTGTGAATTGATCTCACAGAGTTACACTGTTCTTTTCATTGAGCAGTTTGCTAATACTCTTTTCTTGGTATCTGCAATGAGATATTTTGGATTTCATTGAAGCCTATGGTGACAAAGGAAATATACTGAGACAAAAGCTAGAAAGAAGCTTCCTGAGAATGTGCTATGTGATTTTTGCATTCATCTCACAGAGTTACACCTTTCTTTTCATAGAGAAGTTTGATAGCACTGTTTTTGGGGAATTTAAGAAGGGATATGTTGGATGTCTTTGAAGACTATGGTGACAAAGGATATATCTTCAGATAAAAGCTAGAGAGAATCTTTCTGAGAAACTTCTTTGTGATGTGTGAGTTCATTTCACAGAGTTACACCTTTCTTTATATGTTGCAGTTTGCTAACACTCTTTCTGTGGAATCTGCAAAGGGATATTTGGGAGCGCATTGATTCCTATGGTGAAAAAGGAAATATCCTCAGATAAAAACTACAAAGAAGCTTTCTGAGAAATGTATTTCTGATGTGTTAATTCATCTCAATGAGTTACACAGTACTTTGGATTGAGCAGTTTGCGAACACTGTTTTCATGGAATCTGCAAAGGGATATTTCCGTGCACATTGAAAATTTTGGTGACAAAGGAAATATCCTCATATAAAAACTATAAAGAAGCTTTCTGAGGAAATACTTTCTGATGAGTTAATTCATCTCACAGAGTTACATGGTTGCTTTCAAGGAGCAGTTTGGTAGCACTGTTTTTGGGGAATCTGTGAAGGGATAATTTGGATCATATTGAAGCCTTCGGTGACAAAGCAAATATCCTCAGATAAAATCTAGAAAGAAGCTTTGTGAGAAAGTTCTTTGTGATATGTGAAATATCACAGACTGGCAATTTTCATTTCACGGAATGTTTTCAAAAACTGTTTTCATGGAATCTGCAAATTGATATTTGGGAGTGCATTGAGGCCTATGGTGAAAAATTAAATATCTTCAGATAGAAACTAGAAAAAATCTGTGTGAGAAACTGCTTTGTGATGTATGAATTCATCTGACAAAGTCACACCATTCGTTTCATTGAGCAGTTTGCTAATGCTGTTTTCATGGGATGTGCAAAGTTATATGTCAGGGCGTTTTGAAGCTTAAGGTCACAAAGGAAATACCCTCATATATAAATTAGAGAGAAGCTTTCTATTTAAATGCTTTCAGATGTGTTAGTTAATCTCACAGAGTTACAAGATTCTTTTCATGGACCAGTTTTTTAGCACTGTTTTTGGGGAATCTGAGAAGGGATATTTTAGATCGCATTGAAGCCAATGGTGACAAAGTATATATCCTCAGATAAAAACTAGATAGAAGCTTTCTGAGAAACATTTTGTGATATGTGAATTCACTTCACAGAGTTACACTTTTCTTTTCATGGAACAGTTTTCTAACACTGTTTTTGTGGAATATGCTGAGGAATATTTGAGAGTCCATTGAGGCCTCTAGTGAAAAGCAGAATATCCTCCGATATAAACTAGAAAGAAACTTTCTGAGAAACTGCTTTGTGATATGTGAATTCATCTCACAGAGTTGAGTTACATAGTACTTTTCATTGAGCAGTTTGATAACACTGTTTTCACGGAATTTGCAATAGGATATTTTGGAGTGCATTGAAGCTTATGGTGACAAAGGGAATATCATAATAAAAAAACTAGAAAGAAGCTTTCTGAGAAACTGTATTGTGATTTGTGTATCAACTCACAGACTTACACGTTTCTTTTCATGGATCAATTTGGTAGCACTGCTTTCGTGGAATCTGCAAAGGGATAATGGGGAGCACATGGAGGTCCATAGTGAAAAATGGAATATAGTCAGATAAAAATTAGAAAGAATCTTTCTGAGAAAGTTCTTTGTGATGTGAGAATTCATCAAAAAGAGTTACAGCTCTCTTTTCATGGAGTAGTTTCCTAACACTGTTTTCATGGAATCTGCAAAGGGATATTTGGGAGTGCCTTGAGGCCTATGGTGAAAAAGGAAATATCTTCAGATAAAAACCAGAAAGTAGCTTTCTGAGTAACCACTCTGTGTTGTGTCCATTTATTTCACAGAGTTACACTGTTTTTCATTGCGCAGTTTGCTAACACTGTTTTCTTGGAATCTGAAATGGGATATTTCGGAGTGCATTGAAGCTTTTGGTGACAAAGGAAGTATCCTCAGACAAAAATTAGAAAGAAGCTTTCTGAGAAACTGCTTTGTAATTTGTGAATTCATCTCAGAGTTTCATTATTCTTTTCATGGAGCAGTTTCTTAGCACTGTTTTTGGGGATTCTGAGAAGGGATATTTTGGATTACATTGAAGTCTATGGTGACAAAGGATATATCCTCATATAAAAACCAAAAAGAAATTTCTGAGAAACTGCTTTCAGATGTTTTAATTCATCTCATCGCATTACACGATTCTTTTTATGGATCATTCTGCCAGCACTGCTTTTGAGGAATCCGAGAAAGGATATTTTGGATCACATTGAAGCCTACGGTGACAAAGGAAATATCCTTAGATAAAAACTAGAAAGAGTCTTTCTGAGAAACTGCTTTGTGATGTGCAATTCATCTTACAAAGTTCTTTTCATTGAGCAGTTTCATAACACTGTTTAGTGGTATCTGCAGTTGGATATTTTGGAGTTCATTGAAGCCTCTGGTAACAAATAAATATCCTCAGATAAAAACCAAGAAGAAGCTTTCTGGGGAACTGCTTTGTGATATATGAATTCTTCTCATGAAAGTACACCATTCTTTTCATTGAGTAGTTTGCTAACACTTTTTTCATGGAATCTGCAATGGGATATTTCGGAGAGAGTTGAAGAGTATATTGACAAAGGAAATATCCTCAGACAAAAACTAGAAAGAAGCTTTCTGGGAAACTGTTTTATGATTTGTGAGTTCATCTCATAGAGCTACATGATTCTTTTCATGCAGCAGTTTGGTAGCATGGTTTTTGGAGAATCTGAGAAGGGATATTTTGGATGACATTGAAGCTTATGGTGACAAAGGAAATATCCTCCGATAAAAACTAGAAAGAAGCTTTCTGAGAAAGTTCTTTGTGTTGTGTGAATTCATCTCACTGAGTTAACCCTTTCTTTTCATTTAGTAGTTTCCTAACACTGTTTTCGTGGGATCTACAAAGGGATATTTAGGAGTGCAATGACTCCTGTGGTGAAATTGAAAATATTCTCAGATGAAAACTAGAAAGCAGCTTTCTGAGAAACTGCTTTATGACGTGTGAATTCATCTCACAGAGTTACACCATTCTTTTCATTGAGCAGTTGAAAACACTGTTTTTGTGGAATCTGCAATAGGGTATTTTGGAGTGCACTGAAGCCTCTGGTGACAAAGGAAATATCCACAGATAAATACCAAAAACAACCTTTCTGTGAAACTGCTTTGTGATGTGTGAATTCATCTCAGAACTTTACACCGTCTTTTCATTGAGAAGTTTGCTAACACTTTTTTCGTGGAATCTGCATTGGGATATTCGGGAACACATAGAGGAAAATGGTGAAAAAGGAAACAGCCTCAGATAAAAACTAGTAAGAATCTTACTGAGAAAC
>NW_012110896.1:562614-562873 GCF_000951045.1 Mandrillus leucophaeus | reverse complement strand
TGGAATCTGCAATGGGATATTTCGGAGAGAGTTGAAGAGTATATTGACAAAGGAAATATCCTCAGACAAAAACTAGAAAGAAGCTTTCTGGGAAACTGTTTTATGATTTGTGAGTTCATCTCATAGAGCTACATGATTCTTTTCATGCAGCAGTTTGGTAGCATGGTTTTTGGAGAATCTGAGAAGGGATATTTTGGATGACATTGAAGCTTATGGTGACAAAGGAAATATCCTCCGATAAAAACTAGAAAGAAGCTTT
>NW_012110896.1:558788-559704 GCF_000951045.1 Mandrillus leucophaeus | reverse complement strand
AGCTGGAAAGAATTTTTCTTAGAATCTGCTTTGTGATTTGTGAATTCATCTCTTAGAGTTACACGATTGTTTTCATGGATCAGTTTGGTAGCCCTATTTTTGAGGAATCTGAAAAGAGATAATTTGGATTGCATGGAAACCTATGGTCACAGAGGAAATATCCTCAGATAAAGACTAGAAAGAGGATTTCTAGAAAGTTTTTTTTGTGATCTGTGAATTCGTCTCACAGATGTACATGGTTCTTTTCATTGAGCAGTTTCATAACACTGTCTTCCTGGAAACTACAACAGGATATTTGGGAGCTCATTGAAACCTATGGTGACGAAGGAAATATACTCAGACAAAAAACCAAAAAAAAGCTTTCTGAGAGACTGCTTTGTGATGTGTGAATCGATCTCACAGAGTTACACTGTTCTTTTCATTGAACTATTTGCTAATACTGTTTTCTTGGTATCTGCAGATGGGATATTTCTGATTGCATTGAAGCTTATGGTGACAAAGGAAACATCCTCAGACAAAAAATAGAAAGAAATTTCCTGAGACTCCACTAGGTGATTTTTGCATTCATCTCACAGAGTTACACCTTTCTTTTCATTGAGCAGTTTTGTAGCACTGTTTTGGGGAAATCTGAGAAGGGATATTGTGGATGTCTTTGAAGCATATAGTGACAAAGGATATATCCTCAGATAGAAACTAGAGAGAAGCTTTCTGAGAAACTTCTTTGTGATGTGTGAATTCACTTCACAGAATTACATATTTCTTTCCATGTCACAGTTTGCTAACACTGTTATCATGGATCTGAAAAGGGATATTTCGGAGAGCATTGAGGCCTATGGTGGAAAAGGATATATCCTCAGATAAGAACTAGAAAGAAGCTTTCTGAGAAATGGCTTTTTGATGTGTTAATTCATCTCAA
>NW_012110896.1:552061-553603 GCF_000951045.1 Mandrillus leucophaeus | reverse complement strand
ATAAAAACTAGTAAGAATCTTACTGAGAAACAGCTTTGTGATGTGTAAATTCATTTCACAGAGTTACACTATTTTTTTCATGCAGCAGTGTGGTAGCATTGTTGTTGGAGAATCTGCAATAGGATATTTCGGAGCACATTGAAGAACATGGTGACAAAGGAATTATCCTCTGACAACAAAATAAAGAAGCTTTCTGAGAAACTGCTTTTTGATGTGTGAATTCATCTTACAGGTTTACACCTTTGTTTTCATGGAGAACCTTGCTAACATTATTTTCATAGAATCTGCAAAGGGATATGCGTGAACGCACTGAGGCCTGTTGTGAAAAGGAAATACCCTCAGACAAAAACTAGAAATAAGTTCTCTGAGAAACTGCTTTGTGTTGTGTGATTTAATCTCACATAGTTACCCTTTTGTTTTCATTGAGGAGCTTGCTAACACTGTTTTCCTGGAATCTGCAAGGGGATATTTTGGAGTGCTTTGGAGCTTATGGGGACAAGGAAATATCCTCATATAAAAACAGAAGAATTCTTTCTTAGAAACCCCTTTGTGATGGGTTACTTCATCTCACAGAGTTACAAGATTCTTTTCATGGATCACTTTGGTAGCACTGTTTTTGGGAAATCAGAGAAGGAATAATTTCAGTTGCTTTGAAGACTATAGTAACAAAGGAAATATCCTCAGATCAACAGTAGAAAGAATCTTACTGAGAAACTTCTTCATGGTGTGTGAATTCATCTCACAGAGTTGTACGTTTCCTTTAACAGAGCAGTTTGCTAACACTGCTTTTGTGGAATCTGGAAAGGGATATTTGGGAGTGCATTGGGTCCTATGGTGAAAAAGGAAATATCCTCACATAAAAACTAGAAAGAAACTTTCTCAGAAACTGCTTTGTGATGTGTAAATTCAGTTCAGAGAGTTACAATATTGTATTCATTTAGCAGTTTGCTAACACTGTTTTCTTGGAATCTGCAATCCGATATTTTGGAGTGCATTGAAGCTTATGGTGACAAAGGGAATATCTTCAGATAAAAACTAGAAAGAAGATTTCTAAGAAAGTCCTTTTGTGATGTGTGAATTCATCTCACAGAGTTACACCTTTCTTTTCATGGAGCAGTTTTCTAACACTGTTTTCATGGAATCTGCAAAGAGATATTTGGGAGCACTTTGAGGCCTATTGTGGAAAAGGAAAGACCCTCAGATAAAAAGTGGAAAGATAAAAAGTGGAAAGATGCTTTCTGAGAAACTGCTTTGTGATATGTGATTTCATCTCACAACGTTACACCGTATTTTTCATTAAACAGTTTGATAACACTGTTTTCGTGGAATCTGCAATAGGATATTTGGGAGGGCATTGAAGCCTATGGTGACAAAGGAAATATCCTCAGATAAAAGCTGGAAAGAATTTTTCTTAGAATCTGCTTTGTGATTTGTGAATTCATCTCTTAGAGTTACACGATTGTTTTCATGGATCAGTTTGGTAGCCCTATTTTTGAGGAATCTGAAAAGAGATAATTTGGATTGCATGGAAACCTATGGTCA
>NW_012110896.1:540987-551456 GCF_000951045.1 Mandrillus leucophaeus | reverse complement strand
CATTGAGGCCTATGGTGGAAAAGGATATATCCTCAGATAAGAACTAGAAAGAAGCTTTCTGAGAAATGGCTTTTTGATGTGTTAATTCATCTCAACAAGTTACACAGTACTTCTGATAGAGCAGTTTGGGAGCAAAGTTTTCATGGAATCTGCATAGGGAGATTTTGGAGTGCATTGAAGCTTCCGGTGACAAAGGAAATATCCTCATACAAAATCTAGCAGAAGTTTTCTGAGGAAATGCTTTCTGCTGTGTTAATTCATCTCACAGTGTTACACAATTCCTTTCTTGGAGCAGTTTGGTGGCACCGCTTTTGGGGAATCTGAGAAGAAATATTTTGGATCGCATTGAAGCCTATGGTGACAAAGTAAATATCCTCAAATAAGAACTAGAAATAAGCTTTCTGAGAAACTTTTTGTGATGTGTGAATTCACCTCACAGAATTACACCTTTCTTTTCTTGGAGTCATTTGCTAACACTGTTTCTGTGGAATCTGCAAAAGGATATTTGGGAGCACCTTGAGGCCTATGGTGAAAAACTAAATATCCTCAGATAAAAACTAGAAAGAAGCTTTCTGAGAAACTGCTTTTGCAATGTGGGAATTCACCTCACAGACTTACACCGTTCCTTTCATTGATCTGTTTGATAACACTCTCTTCATGAAATCTGCGCTAGGATATTTGGGAGCACATTGAAGCATATGGCAACAAAGGACATCTCCTCAGATAAAAAACTAACACAAGTTTTCTGAGAAACTACTTTTTGCTTTGTGAGTTCATCTCACAGACTTACACCTTACCTGTCATGGAGTAGTTCGGTAGCACTGTTTTTGGGGAATCTCAGAAGGGATATTTTGAATCACATTGAAGCCTATGGTGACAAAGGAAATATCCTAAGATAAAAACTAGAAAGAAGCTTTCTGAGAAGCTTCTTGGTGATGTGTTAATTCATCTCACAGAGTTATACCTTTCTTTCCATGGAGTAGCTTGCTAACACTCTTTTCATGAAATATGGAAAGGGATATTTGGGAGCACATTGAGGCCTTTGTTGAAAAAGGAAATATCCTCAGATGTAAACCAGAAAGAAATTTTCTGGGAAAGTGCTTGGTGATGTGTAAATTCATCTCACAGAATTACAGTGTTCTCTCCATTGAGCAGTTTGCTAACACTGTATTCTTGGAATCTGCACTGTGATATTTCGGAGCGCATTTTAGCTTATGGTGACAAAGGAATTATCCTCAGATAATAACTAGAAGGAAGCTTTCTGATAAATTGCTTTGTGATTTGTGAATTCTTCTCACAGAGTTTCAGGATTCTTTTCATGGAACAGTTTGGTAGCACTGTTTTTGGGGAATCTGAGAAGGGACACTTAGGATGGCATTGAAGTCTATGGTGACAAAATAAATATCCTCAGATAAAAACTAGATAGAAGCTTTCTGAGAAACTTCTTGTGATGTGTGAATTCATCTCACAGATTTAAACCTTTATTTTCATGGAGAGGTTTACTCACACTGTTTTCATAGAATCTGCAAAGGGATATTTGGGAGTGCACTGAGACCTATAGTGATAAAGGAAACTTCTTCAGGTAAAAACGAGAAAGAAATCTTCTGAGAAATTGCTTTGTGACGTGAAAATTCCTCTCACAGAGTTACAC
Source organism: Mandrillus leucophaeus (assembly GCF_000951045.1). Taxonomy (NCBI): domain Eukaryota; kingdom Metazoa; phylum Chordata; class Mammalia; order Primates; family Cercopithecidae; genus Mandrillus; species Mandrillus leucophaeus. The sequence continues at coordinate 549,805 of NW_012110896.1, read as the reverse complement.
CATTCTTTTCATTGAGCAATTTGCTAATACTGTTTTCTTGGAATCTGCAGTGGGATATTTCAGAGAGCATTGAAGCTTATTCTGACAAAGAAAATATCCTCAGATAAAAACTGGAAAGAAGCATTCTGAGAAACTGCTATTTGATTTGTGAATTATTCTCACAGAGTTTCATGATACTTTGCATGGATCAGTTTGGTAGCACTGTATTAGGGGTATCTGAGAAGGGACACTTTGGATCGCTTTGAAGCCAATGATGACAAAGAAAATATTCTCAGATAAAAACTAGACAAAAGCTTTGTGAGAAACTTCTTTGTGATGTCAGAATTCATCTCACAGAGTTACACTGTTCTACTCATTGAGTAGTTTGCTAGCACTGTTTTCATGGAATCTGCAATGGGATATTTCAGAGCACATTGAAGCTTATGGTGACAAAGGAAATATCCTCAGACAAAAAGAGGAAAGAAGCTTTCTGAGAAATTGCTTTGTGATTTGTCAATTCTTCTCACAGACTTACACGATTCTTTTCATGGATCAGTTTTGTACCGCTTTTTTGGGGGAATGTGAGGAGGGATATTTTAGATCTCATTGAAGCCTATGGTGACAAAGAAAATGTCTTCAGATAAAAACTAGCAAGAAACATTCTGAGAAACTGCTTTGTGATGTGTGAATTCATCTCAAAGAGTTACACAGTTCTTTTCATTGAGCTGTTTGACAACACTGTTTTTGTGGAATCTGCAAAGGTGTATTTGGGAGCTCATTGAGGCCTAAAAACTATATATATAAAAACTATATATCCTCAGATAAAAACTAGAGAGAGGTTTTTCTTTTGAGAACATGCTTTGTAATGTATGAATTAATCCCAAAGGGTTACTCTGTTCTTTTCATTGATCTGCTTGATAACACTGTTTTCTTGGAATCTGCAAGGGGATATTTCGGAGCACATTTTAAGCTTATGGTGACAGAGGAAATACCCTCATATAAAAACTACAAAGTAGCTTTCTGAGAAATTGCTTGGAGATGTGCGAATTCATCTCTCACAGAGTTACACTCTTCCTTGCATTGAGCAGTTTGCTACAGCTGTTTTCTTGGTATCTGCAATGGGATATTTCAAGCGTTTTGAAGCTTATGGTGATGAAGGAAATTCTCTCATATAAAAACTAGAAAGAAGCATTCTGAGAAACCGCTTTGTGATGTGTGAATTCATCTCACAGAGTTACACTATTCTTTTCATTGGGCGGTTTCTTAACACTGTTTTCTTGGAATCTGTAATGAGATATTTCAGAGTGAATTGAAACTTGCAGTGACAGAGAGAATATCCTCAGACAAATCTAGAAAGAATCTTTCTGAGATACTGCTTTCTGATTTGTGAAAGCATCTCATAGAGTCACGAATCTCTTAAAGAGCAGTTTGGTAGCACTGTTTTTGGGGAATCTGAGAAGGAATGTTTTGGATCGTTTTGAAGCCTATGGTGACAAAGGAGATATCTTCAGATAAGAAGTAGAAAGAAGTTCTCTGAGAAACTGATTTGTCATGTGTGAATTCATCTCACAGAGCTACACTGTACTTTTCATTGAGCAGTTTCTTAACCCTGGTTTCATGGAATCTGCAATGGGATATTTCAGAGGTCATTGAAGCTTATGGTGACAAAGGACACATCCTCAGACAAAAACTGTAAAGAAGCTTTCTGAGAAACTGCTTTGTGATTTGTGAACTCATCTCACAGAGTTACATGATTCTTTTCATGCAGCAGTTTTAAGCACTGTTTTTGGGGAATCTGAGAAGGGATATTTCGGAATACATTGAAGCGTATGGTGAAAAAGGAAATATCTTCAGATAAAAACTAGAAAGAAGATTTCTGAGAAAGTTCTTTGTGATATGTGAATTCATCTCACAGATTTACACTTTTTTTTGATGGAGCAGTTTGCTAACACTGTTTTCATGTAATCTGCAACGGGATATTTGGGAGCACATTGAGGTCTATGGTGAAAAACTAAATACTCCCAGACAAAAATTACAAAGGAACTTTTTTATAAACTGCTTTGTTATGTGTGAATTCATCTCACACAGTTTCACTGTTCTTTACATTGTGCAGTTTGCTAACACTGTTTTGATGGAATCAGCAATGTTATATTTCAGAGCCCATTGACGCTTATGGTGACAAAGGACATAACCTTAGAGAAAAACTAGAAAGAAGCTTTCTGATAAACTACTGTGTGATTTGTTAATTCATCTCACAGAGTTACACAATTCTTTTCATGGATCAGTTTGGTAGCACTGTTTTCAGGGAATCTGAGATGTGCTATTCTGGATCTCATTGAAGCCTATGGTGACAAAGGAAATACCCTCAGATAAAAACTAGAAAGAAGCTTTCTGAAAAACTACTTTGTGATTGTGAATTCATCTCACAGAGTTACAGCTTTCTTTTCATGCAGCTGTTTGTTAACACTATATTCATGGAATCTGTAAAGGGATATTTGGGAACACATTGAGGCCTATGGTGAAAAAGGAAGTATCCTCTCATAAAAAGTAGAAAGAAACTTGCTGAGAAACTGTTTTGTGATGTGTAAATTTACCTAAAAGAGTTACACCTTTCTTTCCATTGAGTAGTTTGCTGACACTGTTGTCATGGAATCTGCAAAGGGACATTTGGGAGAGTGTGAGGCCTAGGGTGAGAAAGGAAAAATCCTCAGATAAAAACTAAAAAGATGCTTTCTGAGAAACTGCTTTGTGATATGTGAATCCATCTCACAGAGTTACATCGTGCTTTTCATTTAGCAGTTTGATAACACTGTTTTCCTGGAATCTGCAATAGGATATTTGGGAGCTCATTGAAGCCCATGATGACAAACGAAATATCCTCAGATAAAACCTGGAAAGAATCTTCCTTACAAACTACTTTGTGATTTGTGAATTCATCTCATAGAGTTACACGATTGTTTTCATGGATCAGATTTAGTAGCCCTGTTTTTGGGGAATCTGAGAGGGAATATTTTGGATCTCATTGAAACCTCTAGTGACCAAGGAATTATCTTCAGATAAAAACTAGAAAGAAACTTTCTGAGAAAGTTCTTTGTGATTTGTGAATTCATCACACAGATGTAGACCATTTTTTTCATTGAGCAGTTTAATAACACAGTCTTCCCGGAAACTGCAACAGGATATTTGGGAGCTCATTGAAGCCTATGGTGAGAGAGGAAATATCCTCAGACAAAAACTAAAAAGAAACTTCCTGAGAATCTGCTCTGTGGTTTTTAAATTCATGTCACAGAGTTATACCTTTTTTTATGGAGCAGTTTGATAGCACTGTTTTGGGGGAAATTGAGAACTGATTTTTTGGATGGCATTGAAGTCTATGGTGTAAAAGTAAATATCCTCAGAGTAAAACTAGAAACAAGCTTTCTAAGAAACCATTTGTGATGTGTGAATTCGTGTCACAGAATTATGCCTTATTTTTCATGGAGTAGTTTACTAACACTGTTTTCGTGGAATCTGCAATGGGATATTTCAGAGTACATTGAAGCTTATGGTTTCAAATGAAATATCCTCATTTAAAAACTAGAAAGAAGCTTTCTGAGAAACTGCTTTGTGATGTGTTAATTCTTCTCACAGAGTAACACTGTTCTTTTCATGGATCAGTTTGATAACACTGTTTTGGGGGAATCTGAGAAGGGATATTTAGGTTCACCTTGAAGCCAATGGTGAAAAGGAGATATCCTCAGATAAAAAGTAGAAAGAAGCTTTCTGAGAAAGTCCTTTGTGATGTGTGAACTCATCTAACAGTGTTACAATGTTATTTTCATTGAGCAGTTTGATAACATTGTTTTCAAGGAATTTGCAACAGGATAATTGGAAATGCATTGAAGCCTATGGTGACAAAGGAAATACCATCAGAGAAAAACTAGAAAGAACCTTTCTGAGAAACTTCTTCATGACGTGTGAATTCATTACAAGGAGTTACATCTTTCCTTTAATGGAGCAATTTCCTAACACCGTTTTCATACAATCTGCACATGGATATTTTTGCACACATTGGAGCCTATGGTTTAAAAGGAAATATCCTTAGATAAAAACTAGAAAGACACATTCTGAGAAACTGCTTTGTGACGTGGAATTTCATCTCAGAGAGATACACCATTCCTTTCTTTGAACAGTTTGTTAACACTGTTTTCGTGGAATCTGCAAAGGGTTATTTTGGAGAACATTGAAGTTTAAGATGGTAAAGGAAATACCCTCATATAAAAACTAGAAGGAATTTTTCTGAGTAAACACTTTCTGATGTGTTAATTCATCTCACAGAGTTACAAGATTCTTTTAATTGATCAGTTTGTTAGCACTGTGTTCGTGGAATCTGCAAAGGGATATTGGGAAGTACATGGAGGCCTATAGAGAAAAAGGGAATATACTCAGATAAAAACTTGAAAGAAGCTTTCTTAGAAGGTTATTTGTGATGTGTGAATTCGTCACACAGAGTTGCAGCTTTCTTTTCATGGAGCAGTTTACTAACACTGTTTTCGTGTAATCTGCAAAGAGATTTTTGGGAGCACATTGAGGCCTATAGTGAAAAAGGAAACATCTTCAGATAAAAACTAGATAGAAGCTTTCTGAGAAAGTGCTTTGTGATGTGTGAATTCGTCTCACAGAGTTACACTGTTGTTTTCATTGAGTAGTTTGCTAACATTGTTTTCTCAGAATCAGCAAAGGGATATTTCAGAGCGCAATGAAGCTTATGGTGGCAAACAAAATATCCTCATAGAAAAAGTAGAAAGAAGTTTTCTGGAAAACTGCTTTGTGATTTGTGAATTCTTGTCACAGACTTACATGATTCTTTTCATGGATCAGTTTGGTAACACTGTTTTTGTAATATCTGAGAAGGGATATTTTGGATTGCATTGAAGCCTATGGTGACAAGGGAAATATCCTCAGATAAAAACTAGATGTTTTCTGATAAAATTATTTGTGATGTGTGAATTCATCTCACTGAAGTACAGCATTCTTATGATGGAGCAGTTCATTAATACTCTTTTTGTGGAATCTGCAAAGGGTATTTTGGAGCACATTGAGCCCTACAGTTAAAAAGGAAGCATCCTCAGATAAAAACTAGAAACAAGCTTTCTGAGAAACTGCTTTGAGATGTGTGAATTCATCTCAGAGTGTTACACCGTTCCCTTCATAGAGCAGTTTGCTAACACTGTTTGCGAGGAATCTACCAAGGGATATATGGGAGTGCACTGAGGCTTATGGTGAGAAAGGAAATATCCTCAGATAAAAACTGGAAAGAAGCTTTCTGAGAAACTTCCTTGTAATGGGTGAACTCAACTCACAGAATTACACTGATCATCTCATTGAGCAGTTTGCTAGCAGTGTTTTCTTGGAATCTGCAATGGTGTATTTCAGAGCGCTTTGAAGCTTATTATTAAAAATTAAATATCCTCAGACAAAAACTAGAAAGAAATTTCTGAGACACTCCTTTGTTATTTGTGAATTCATCTCACAGAGTTACACAATATTTTCAGTGGATCAGTTTGATAGCAGTGTTTTGGGGTTATTTGAGTAAGGATATTTTCAATCATATTGAAGCCTATGGTGACATAGGAAATATCATCAGAAAGAAAAACAGAAAGAAGCTTTCTGAGAAAGGTTTTTTATGTGTGAATACATCTCACAGAGTTACAACATTCTTTTCATGGAAAAGTTTGCTAACACTGTTTTTGAGGAATCTGCAAAGGGATATTTGGGAGCGCATTGAGGCTTATGGTGAAAAAGCAAATATCCTCAGATAAAAAGTAGAAAGAAGCTTTTGGAGAAACTGCTTTGTGATGGGTGAATTCATCTCACAGAGCTACACCATTCTTTTCTTTGAGCCGTTTGATTACATGGCTTTTGTGGAGTCTGCTATAGGATATTTGGCAGTGCACTGAACCTATTTTGTCAAAGAACATATCCCCATAGAAAAACTAAAAATAAACTTTCTGAGAAACTGCTTTGTGATGTAGGAATTCAACTCACAGAGTTACCTTGTTCTTTTCATTGAGCGGTGTGCTAACACTGTTTTCCTGGATCTACAATAGGTTATTTTGGAGCACAGTGAAGTTTATTGTCAAAAAGTAAGTATCTGCAGACAAAAACTAAAAATAAACATTTTGAGAATATGCTTTGTGAATTCATCTCACAGAGATACACGATACTTTTCATGGTCCAGTTTGATAGCACTCTTTCTGGGGTAACTTTGAAGGGATATTTTGGATTGCATTGAAGTCTATGGTGACAAATGAAATATCCTCAGATAAAAAGTAGAGAGAAGCTTTCTGAGAAAGTCTTTTGTAATGTGTGAATTCATCTCCAAAAGTTACACCTTTCTTTTCATGGAGTAGCTTGCTAATAGTCTTTTCATGGAATCTTCAAAGTGATGTTTGGGAGTGCAAATAGGCCTATGGTGAAAAAGGAAATAACTTCAGATAAAAACTGGAAAGAAGCTTTCTGAGAGACTGCTTTGTGATGTGTGAATTCGTTACACAGAGCTACACCATTCTTTCATTGAGTAGTTTGATAACACTTTTTTCGTGGAATCTGCAATAGGATATTTGGGAGCACATTGAAGCTTATGGTGACAAAGGAAATATCCTCAGATAAAAACCGAAAAGAAAGTTTCTGAGAAACTGCTTTGTGCCATGTTTTTCATCTCACAGAATTACATTGTTCTTTTCATTGAGCAGTTTACTAACACGGTTTTCTTTTAATCTGCAATGGGATATTTTGGAGCACAATGAATTTAGGGTGATGAAGGAAATATTCACAGACAAAAATTAGAAAGAAAGTTTCTGAGAAACTGCTTTATGATATGTGAATTCATCTCACAGAGTCCATGGTTCTTTTCATGGAGTAGTTTTGTAGTACTGTTTTTGGGGAACCTCAGAAGGGATACTTTGCATTGAATTGAAACCTATGGTGACTAAAGAAATGTCCTCAGATAAAAAGTAGAAAGAAGCTTTCTGAGAAAGTTCTTTGTGATGTGTGAGTTCATCTCACAGTTCAACACCATTGTTTTCATGGACAAGAATGCTACCACAGTTTTCGTGGAAACTGCAAAGGGATATTTGTGAGTGCATTGAGACCTATAGTGAAAAAGGAAATATCTTCATAGAAAATCAGAAATAAGCTTTCTGAGAAAGTGTTTAGTGATGTGTGAATTCATCTCAGAGAGTTACAGCTTTCTTTTCATGGAGCAGTTTGCTAACACTGTTTTCATGGAATCTACAAAGGTACATTTGGGAGTGCTTTGAGGCCTATGGTGAAAAAGGAAATATCCTCAGATAATTACTATCAAGAATCTTTCTGAGAAACTGCTTTGTGATGTGTGAATTCATCTCACGGAGTTACACTGTTCTTTTCATATAGAGGCCACCAACACTGTTTTCTAGGAATCTGCAATGCGATATTTTAGATCACATTGAAACTTATGATGACAAAGGAAATATCTTCATATAAAAACTAGTAAGAAGCTTTCTGAGAAACTGATTTGTGATGTGTTAATTCTTTACACTGACTTATACAACTCCTTTCATGGATCTGTTTCGTACACTCTTTTGTGTAAACTGAGAAGTGATATTTTGGATCACATTGAAGAATATGTTGACTAAGGAAATATCCTCAGATAAAAACTAGAAAGAAGCTTTCTGAGAAAGTTCTTCATGATGTGTGAATTCATTTCCGAGTTACACCTTTCCCTTCATGGTGCAGTTTGCTAACAGTGTTTTCATGGAATTTCCAAAGGGATATTTGGGAACATAGTGAGGCCTATAGTGAAAAAGGAAATATCCTCAGATAAAAACTAGAAAGAAGCTTTCTCAGAAACTGCTTTGTGATGTGTGAACTCATGTCACAGAGTTACACTGTTCTTTCCATTGAGCCGTTTGGTTACTCTGCTTTTGTGGAATCTGCAATAGGATATTTGGGAGCGCACTGAAGCCTATGGTGACAAAGGAAATATCCTCATAGAAAAATTGGAAAGAAGCTTTCTGAGAAACTGATTTGTGATGTGTGAATTCAACTCAAAGAGTTGCACTGTCCTTTTCACTGAGCAGTTTGCTCACACTCTTTTCTTGGAACCTACAATGGGATATTTCGGAGTGCATTGAAGCTTTCTGTGAAAAAGGAAATATCCTCAGACAAAAAGTAGAAAAAAACGTTCTGAGAGACCACTTTGTGATATGTGAATACATCTCACAGAGATACACAATTCTTTTCATGGTTCAGTTTGATAGCACTGCTTTTGGGTAATCTGAGAAGGGATATTTCGGATCATCTGAAGCTTCTGGTGACAAAGGAAATATCCTCAGATAAAAACTAGAAAGAAGCTTTCTAAGAAAGTTCTTTTTGATGCGTGAATTCACATCACAGATTTACACCTTTCTTTTCACGGAGCAGTTTCCTAACAGTATTTTCATGGAATCTGCAAAGGAATATTTGGAAGCTCATTGAAGCCTGTGGTGTAAAAGGAAATATCCTCAGATAAAAAGTAGAAAGAAGTTTTCTGAGAAACTGCTTTCTGATGTGTGAATTCATCACACATGATTACACTGTTGTTTTCATTAAGCAGTTTGCTAACACTGTTTCTTGAAATCTGTAATGGGATATTTCAGAGCGCATTGAAGCCTATGGTGACAAAGGAAATATTCTCAGATAAAAACTAGAAAGAAGCTTTTTAAGAAACTTTTTTGTGATGTGTGAATTCATATCACAGATTTACACCTTTCTTTTCATGGAGCAGTGTCCTAACAGTGTTTTCATGGAATCCACAACAGGATATTTGGGAGCGCAT